>NC_053127.1:18348775-18648775 GCF_010015445.1 Perca fluviatilis
TACTTACAGGTACATGGATAAAAGCTTGCTTTTATCTCTACTGAATATTGCATCTGCCATCACAATCGCATTATGGCGTAATCTGTCCATCAGCCTGGCTCAGCACTTACTGTCTATTCTGATTTATTAAATCAATTTTAACTGGACCCTGATGAAATGCTAGCTGTTATCCTCTGTGCAAGTACAATGCCACAAATCAGCCCTCACATTAAAGTACAGTAGAGCTTCTGTGATTAAGTATGACAACAGTACTGGAATTGATATCCAAGATTGTTAATATGATTTCATTTACATGGTGGGTTTATGAGGAGAAAATCTTCTATTACATGGAAAAGATCTGCTAACCATATTATTGATGGGGAAATCAATAGATATTAACACTGAGTGAGGTGAAGGTTACAGCTTGAATGTTTGACAGCACTGTTATGTCATCTGTAACAGCTTGTCAAGCGTACAGCCAGTTGTGAGTAAATCACCCACGATCATTGGCCACTGGCCCCCTTTCTTTAACAGGGTCCTCGACTTCAAAACAAAATCCTTTCCGACCCCTTTTACACTGCTCACCACGTTTTTAGCTACTGCCCTGTGCAAGCTGTACAGATCACGGACTATCCACCCATCCTGCATCAAAAAATAATAACGACTTTGAATTCCTTGCATAGTCCAGCTCTTTCCTGCACTTAGAATAGACTTCATTTTAATTGCTCAAGCTTACGTACAACAAAATTAGCTGTGAATATAAAAGTGATAAATACACAAATTCTCTTACATACACTCATGCATGTCATCCCAGTCAATGAATATATGAACAAGCATATTCTGTGCAATAAGACAAACCTGTTATTTGAGTTGTATAATGTATGTAATACTGTGATATTATTCATTTGTTGTGTGATGGGCATACTATGGCTGAAATTAATGTTACAATAGGATATAAATGTTATTTTTCAATTACAATATATCACAATACAGCGAATAAATGTACTCAAACAATATCAAAGTGATGTCCAATGCACTGCACTCCATTTTAAGCTTCTGTATTTACCTTCCCCTTCCTCTACATCCTGGCAGGATAACCAGTTAGAGTTCCTGGAGGACGATCTGTTCATCGACCTCCTGAACCTCAGTCACCTTTTTCTGCATGGCAATAAACTATGGAGCCTTCGCCAAAACACTTTCCGTGGTCTGGGGGTCTTAGACCGCCTGCTTCTCCACCAGAACCGAATCCAGTGGGTTGACCGCCAGGCTTTCCATGACCTGCGGCGCCTCACCACCCTGTACCTGTTTAACAACTCTCTGACTGAGCTATCCGGATCCAGCTTGACTGTACTGCCTGCCCTGGAGTACCTACGACTTAACGACAACCCCTGGGAGTGTGACTGCAAGGCGCTGTCACTTTGGGATTGGCTGAGGAGGTTCAGAGGCTCCACCTCCTCTCTGATGTGTGTTTTACCACCAGAGCTGGCAGAGAAGGACCTGAAAATGCTTAAGAAAGAGGAGCTGCCCAGTTGCCTGTCAGGAGAGGGTCATGCACATGGTGCCCCAGGTGGTGAGATGGAGCATGGAGAGTCTTTGAACCACCTGAATCGTCACAGAAACCATCACAACCACCATCAGCGGCCATACCTGCCCCACGGGGATCAGTACAGCTTGCCTTCACCCTCGCCCCTGCCGCGGCCACCTAAGGGAGGCCGCAGAAACTGCACCCGCCGGGGCCGCAAGGCTAAAGGGGGAGTCAATGAGGTGCAGGTACTACGGGAGGAGGATGAAAAAGACTATACTCCAGATGGAGGTAAATATGACCTGTCTGGAACTGGAAGGAGGAAGAACAAGTGCATCCCCAGGACTTCTGTCGGCCCACCAAGTGGGGTCCAGAGAGCCAATAATAAAGCAGGGTCACACATTGCAGATTATATTTTCTGTTTACCATCAGCTCTGCTGCTGTCACTCATCTCTGTCATCCTACGCTGAGACAGGAAATGGACACTTTGTGCTGGTGATGCAACCTTATGATTCATTCTCCTGAACAACCCTGCCCTGGCTCTTTAAATTAGGCATGTGTGCATTAACTATTGGTGTACATGACTGTGTATAAAGAACATGATCAAATATCTACTGTTAAAGTATCCCTGCGTTATAAAGGCAGGAATCTTAATGAGTCATAATTAAAACATGGAAGTCAGGGAAAACTATTTAGCCCATTGCTTTGATGATGTCACCAAGGGAAACATCAGGAAAACTATTTGTCTTCTATCTGTCTCTGTGGCATCGATTGCTACACTGAATTCATGTTAAAAACTGTACAGCCACATAAAATAACAAGCCAATGATTAATTCAAGTAATAGCGAGAAGAATGCACAATAAGGATCAAAACAGCTCAGTCTCTATGTTTAGCCCTCTTGACACAATAGAGCTCTCTCAGTGCAACCTCCATCTGTCACTCATGCTGAGACGAAGACAGTCATTCATAACTGTCACACTGCTCACTCAACAGCACCTCAAGATCCTGAAACAAATTACTGCAGGCACAAGTGGCATTAAAATGAGCGATCATAGAGCCAAGCAGTAATAACTAGAATCACTATATATCTACTAATAAAGTGGTTTTACTTAAATGTCTCACAGGAAGGTGAACCCACTTTAATGCACAGCTGTATCCTTGGCTTTTAGTCTAAACTCTAAAAAACATGAGTTGTGACACGTCAATAGAATTGACAACTCTAACTAGTCCTGTTAAAAGGTGTCCCATTGTCCCCTCGCAACCCATCAACTTAAAAGCCATTCAGAACTAACCTTTCAATATGAGAGCCAATCAGTCACAGTCAGTGTAAATGAACGAGTGAATGAATGCCTGTGTCACTGTGTAAGAGTGTGTGTCCAGAAAACACTAAAGCCATGCGGGTAAAACGACACTAGATAAGAGTGCCTAATTACAGCCAGTGGCCAACGATGACAAACTATGGAGGTAAGGGATGGTTTCATTCACTCTTCAACCTCACTGGCTACGAAACGTCAAAACGTACGAAAGGTCAACACACGCAGGCCAAGGAAAAGCTGAGGCCAGAGTCTGGCTCACAAAACGTCTGACTCCCAGAAACTTGTATGTACTTTAATACTGTGGAGATTAATGGAAAAAAGATACCCTTCAAGCAGAGATCATTCAATCTAAATAGTCACAGGAGGGTTTCAAATGCCATACAATCAGGGAGGAGTACTGATGACCACCACACCACAACAAAAGATCTCCTGCAATGGTCTAATCAACTGCTTAAACTGGAAAACAAAAGCAGTTAGAATATGTGACGATCACCACAGGCACTGACAAACTTCTACTGCATTTCTGTCCTCGTCCTCTCTGGTGTATTTAGTGTGCTCCAAAACAGATGGACTTGACGATCTGCAAGCCCTAATTGGAGAGTTGTATATTATTGCTGCTACGTCCGAGAAGACCGGCACTTTGAGTCTTCTTCAGGAAATAACAAGGACAGAGAGGACTATGGGACATGGTGCCCTGGATGAACTGGAGCAGTTCAAGCACACACACCCATAACGAAGCTCTATCACCTTCACAGCCTTCCTGTGCCACTGCAAACTACTAACCCTTGTCAGTCCAGGGCTTTCAAATCCAAGAGCAGAGCACCACAGGTTTTGACTTTAGACCTGAACTATTTCAGAACCAATCACCCAAAATCTCAAGTGCTCAACTACAATAGGTAAAACCTGTACAGATACACATGAGCCATCCGGGTACCTTAACAAGCAAGTAATGCTAAAAGTCTATTTCTTATAGCATTAGGAAGTTAGGAATTCTATTTTAAGATGGAGCTGCTCTTGTATGCAAAGGATGACCTAGCAAAAAGGTTAAATTATGACAAGCTGAAAAAGCACAAGAAATTATTAGTATGGTTTGCTGGCGACCTAAAAAATGTGTGGTTTGGATGGGAATCAAAGAAAAAAAATTTTTAACCCTTTTTTTTTTTTTCCCCCCCCCCCCCCCCCCCCCCTCCCCCCCCAAATAAAGTAGGGAGCCACATTTATTTTTTTTTCCAGTCACTGCAGTCTATTTTCCTGACATGTAGGATTAGAGACCCCTTCTGGTGAACATGTTTGTGCTGCTGTGAACCCAGAGATGATGTAAATTGTGTCTGTTTATTCCTGTGAGGATGACTTTTTTGTAAAATAAAATTTAAAAAAACGAAGAAAAAAAATACTCCGTTATGTCTCGGTAGTTCCCTAAAAAAATTAAACAGGGAACCAGGGGATGGAACTTTATTTTTTATTCAATACGATTATTATCATTTTTTCAGTTGTTTTTTTTAGTTTTGCTGACTCATTCAAGATAAACTGTACACTGCATTTCCCCCCCCTCCCTCCCGGTCTGCTTTTTCTCTTCCTCCCTCTCCACCTTCTCTGCTTCGTTCTCCTCCACCGCCGTTGCTCCCTCTTTTCCCCCTCTATCTCCTTATTCTTTTCCTCTCCTCTCTTCCTTTGTGCAACCCAAAATGTTTTGTATGTGGTTATCAAACAATGCCAGACTCAAAAGCTGTTTATAAATAACATTAAACAGAAAGTGTCCTCAAATGGCTGAGGTGTTTGTTTGCCTCCCTTTTGTAAGTGCATATGCACATCTGTGTGTGTGTGGTGTGTGTGTGTGTGTGTGTGTGTGTGTGTGTGTGTGTGTGTGTGTGTGTGTGTGTGTGTGTGTGTGTGTGTGTGTGTGTGTGTGTGTGTGTGTGTGTGTGTGTGTGTGTGTCTCTGTCTAATGGACAGACCTCCAAAATGAGCCCTGAGGCTGAATGATAAGGCAATGAAAGGAAAGGAAAATAGTTAAAAAGTAAAAAAAATATATATATATATTTTTTTTTTACTTTTTAACTATTTTTCTTATATTGTATGTATGTATGTATGTATGTATGTATAAAATATATATATATGTATAATATATATATATATATATATATATATATATATATATAAATAATGGAATAAGTACACACATTCATCTACTGCTGGGAAAGAAACACATCCACATTTAACCAGGATATAGTTTGGCCTCCTTCATGCCCTAGTTTCCCTTGTACACTCAGCAGCTTCATATAAAATATGCATCTGAATGACTGTAAGCACATGCATGCACACACACAAACTCACAACTGCACACACCAGTCGAGCTGTATTAGCTGTGAGGGTGCGAGGGAGGTGTCTTATGTCAGGTCAAAGTGAGGTCAAATGGAGCGCTAGCATGTGCTATGTCTACTCTGATCGTTTGCACGGTGTTCATATTTATGCATGTGTGTTTGCACCTGACACTGGATTTTTCTTTGTCTGTGTGTGTTTGTGTATTATTAGTGCGTGTCCACCGGTGTACCAAGTATGCCCACTGTCACGGCAGATCCAGCCTGACAGCCGGCTAGGGCAGGGGAAGAGGTGTGCCTCTGAGAGACTGTATCACTGCTCTGTTTGTAAAACAAAGCTGACAATTGGGAGCGAGGGAGAAAGAGAATGAGTAAAGCACAATAATTTAAAAGGCAGAGGGGTGGACATGTCTGCAAAAGAAATCCAGAGCAGCAGCAGCCAGGGGAGAGGCAGTGGGCATATAGTAATATGGGTGGCTGCAGTATCAGCTCGGAGTTGTGTTCAGGTCAATCGCTGCATGTGTCCCAAACGAAGCCTGGGCTGCAGTTTACAAGTGTTCACCCATGAAGAGACACTACATGTGAGGAGGAGCAGCATTTGAATCAGAGCTTCTGTCTTAATGAGTTCAGGGTGAATATGAAATATTAATCAGTTCCTAAAACAGAAGTCACACAGGTAAAGGCACATTAATTATGAAGCGACTTAAAGGAAAAAAGGTTATGAGAACAATAAAGAATGACCGATGAGGTTGAGGGAAGAAAGATGAGTGAATGGAAGGAGAGAAGAAACAAACAAAAGAGGAAAGGAACAATACAAAGTATTAAAAAAGGATTGCAACATTAAAGATACAACAATAAAGAGAATGAAGCAAGGGAGGATCTCATTAAGGAAGACGAGGAAGAAGAAGAAGAAATGCAGTGATAAAAGGAAGAAAGATGGCAGAAAATTAGCAAAATAGTACAACAGTGAAGGCAAAATGAGAAAAAAAAAGTTAAGGATTAAGAGGATAATAAGTTAGGAGGGAAGGAAAATAAAAAGCAACAGAGTGAGGGAAGGATGGATGAAGAGAAAAAAAGGAAAAGGAATAAAGTCAATAAGGAAAGGTGATAGGAGGCAAAAGAAAAGGAAAGATGTAAAAATGCTGTAAAGGACGATCAGAGGAATTTGAGAAGTTAAGGAAGGGAGGCTTTCAGGGGGAAAAAAAGGTAGTGAGGAGAGAAATCATCCATAGAGACACATGTATACAGGCTTCATGATCAAACAGAAGAACAGCTCATCCACTAGTTCAGTCCCTAAGCTGAGGATCTGAAATAGCCGCATGTGAATATTTATACATGCCTATGTTCCCTTCCAAAGGCAAAGAGGCCAAGCAAAATTGATTTCTCTGTGTGAATCCCTGAAGAGTTGAGACTCTGCAAAAGAAAAGCAGAAAAGAGCAAGGGAGAGTTAAAAGAAAGAAATAAAACACTGCTAGAAAGAACAGTGTTGGGAGATTTTGTGAAACAAGTGGAAAACTTAAGGAATGGGAGACCCCTTCAGTAAAATGCAAATGTTTCCGCTACAGATGGCCCGATACCATTTTTTGCTTCCCGATACAGATTCCGATACCTGAACTTGCGTATCGGCCGATACAGAGTACCGATCCGATACCAGTGTGTCATATTTCATTATGTTTTAACAACTGTATACTACTATCCCTGTATGGATGTGATATGATTTCTATCTTTGTTGTCGGTCTGGCTCAGGTTAAACTCTTATTTTGCACCCGACGCACAGCAGACTTTTCCCTCCACAGACTCATGTCGGTAAATTAGGGAATGTATTTGCGCTCCGGGGGGGGCGGTTCAGCGAAAAGAGGAGGCGTGTTCAGGCGCAAACGTTCCCTGATGCTATTTTGCAGTTTCAGAAAACAATTCTGCCACAGACCAGGAAAAACCTGGTCTAAAGTCAGTGGCGCTAGTCTAAAGTCAGTGGCACGTTATTCAGATGCTATTTTAGGGGCGCATGCTTGGCCATAATGTAGCGTGTGCACAACGCGCATACACCTTGCTTCTCTCATCTACATGGACGCAGCAATTCCCATTTTTGCAAACCATACATGATTACAAGGAAAAATATTACTGAAAATGCGTTTTTTGACTTAAGGAGACGTGATGTTGAACTACGGCGGGATTGGACACTTGAGGGTCCGGGCGTGGCAATGCGCTCCAGGTGGAGCGGGTGGATGGAGATGGGGTGGGGGGAGGAGGAAGGGGCACAACAGGTGCAGGTGGTGCGTTTGGAGGCCCACGCTCCATGGCTGCAGCAATCTTGAGTACTTGAGGAGATGCGCCCGAGAGGCTGCAGCAACATCGCCACCCGGACAAGACGGGCATTTATTACTTTGCCGCATCCTGGGCAGCTCCCACTGGCGTGCGCCAGGCAAATCCACCGTCATAATAGCAATCCGCCATGGAACAAGCTTGCCTGCTCTTAAAAGGGAATGTGAGATGACGCTCTGATTGGTTATTTTCACGTTACGCCCAAACCACACCTAGCTACTTCAGACCAACCCATTTTAGATTTGCGTCGGGCGCAAGACTCATTTATCACGCCGGTATAATAGCAACAGAGCCCGAGATCCGCCCACAAAGCTACTTGCGTTCTGCGTTTCATACTTGCGTTTCAGATCGTTAAAATAGGGCCCCATGTGTCCTGTATTCACTCTCTCTCAGAAGCAGGATGTTTCCACTACATGATTTGATTTTTGTTTCCATTGCCATCCAAGCACATAGCATCTATCGCACACCAGCTCACGTGCCTTACAGTACCTTCCTGTAAGCACCACTTAACACCAGCCATCTTTTCAGTACCATAACTCCGTCAGGCTTCATTACAGGCAGATATCTGATTCTAATTAGGAAGACGGTCAAAGTGTGGGGCCATAATGAAGGCGATGAGGATGTGCAGCCATAAAACCATGAGCCTATAATATTTAGGATCAGACTTGATCTGTCCGGAAAAATGCCTGTCTGTTTCAAGTCAAAACATTTACTTACACTTTTACATTTATTGATTGCTCCCTTTACTCCATTTTAGTCTAAAACCGCCATACTGAATGGTTCAATTACACAATATGTCTACATCTTTTTGAAAGGGTAACAAAAGTTCATGTGCACTTGAACAAAAAAGGGCAACAGTCAGCCACAGTTGGATACATTTTCAACCTTTCAGCACCCAAGTCTTACACAAGCAAATCTGAGAAATGGCATTTGAATATGCAGCGGATGTCTTCATCATCTGTTGGCGTAGGCATGCTGAATCAAAACTGGCAGTGTGTGTTTCAGTCTTGCTGCAGCTTTATTAAACGTTTCATCATCCTGGATTCATGTTTTGAATAAGTGAAAGTATCTGCACTGTAACACGGAGCCCTGTGTTTTGTCAATAACCATATTTGTGTTTCTAAATAAATTTTTAATGCTCTGTTCCCTCATCCAAACAATCTAAAAAAAAGATCTAACAATTTAATTGAAGCATCTCTAGGGAAGTAACCTTAGTCAGGCGTTATTATCACTATGGATTCCATCTGAGAGCTGATGAATACCACTGACAAACCATGATTGAATAGAAAGTATTTGTGGGCCTAAATAATAAATACTGCAGAGAGCAAAACAAAGATCGAGTTGGCCAAAATTAATTTTAGACCAAATATATCTTAACAAGAGTCTGCAGCCTTACTTAAGCACTATTTAGCTAAATGTAACATCAGCATCCTAATATGCTCACAATGACAATACTACAATAACATTAAACTTTTAACAGGTTATGTTTACCATCTTAGTTTAGTGTGTTAGCATGCACATTTACACAGTACAGCTGAGGCTGATGGGAATGTCAGTTTTGCATGTGATGGAGCAAGATGAAAAGTTTAAAGGTGCCCTGCCACACGTATTTCATTACTTTGTGGTAATGTCTGAAGTGAACTCCGTAACATTTTTTGTGAAAAAAATGCCTTGGTTTCCTTGTTTCAAGCCATTCTAGCGTGGTATAGAAAGCCTATAGGAAGACTCCGCTCGATTTCTGCCAGTTCTCATTAATATTCAACAAGCTGTTTGAATCTGATTGGCTAACAGCTAGCAAGTAAAAACAGCTAGCAAGTAAAAACGGTTTTGTATGGCAGGGCACCTTTAAGTATCACCAAAGTTATTACAGATCATCCTGAGGGGGAAACAAAATGTGTACGAAATGTAATGGGAAATTCATTTTAATAGTTGTTGAGACATTTTACTTAAAACTACAAATGTCAACCTCATTTTATAGCAATCAGTCCAGTAGTTGTTGAGATATTTCAGTCATGATCAAAGTGGTGGACCGACCAACCAACTGCCAGCAGAGTCACGCTGCTAGTAGGCCAGTATGAGTAAAATATGCAATAAAATTGTTGAATATCGCGATATGATAATGCAATAAAACGATATAAAGTGTACTCAGCATTTTCAGCATTCTCTATTGAACAAATTGAACATTGAACTGAGCACAAAAGACACCAAAAAATGTAGTTAAATTTTGTGATGTTATCTACTGATACTCAGTCTTTTGCTCTGTGTTTATAGTGAAAGTGGACATTGTGATATATTGTGCAGCACTAGCCACTAGCGTGACTAAAATGTGTAAATGGTGGTCAACGGCTGTAAATTGTGTTGGGAAACGTTTGACTAGAAAACATGGAAGTTAACACCTTTTGGCTCACATAATGGAAGCAGCTGCACATGATCATGCAGTTATAGCTCACAGCTTTGCCCATTCCCCCCCACTGGCTGCCCACAGGGGACTGTGCGTGGCTGCCTGAACAATGACTTTAGTGCAACTGCCTGCTGCCTCGCCACAAAGGGGTTTTCAGTTGGTTTGGCTGATTAGACCTCTACGGAAAACGCTTGACTGTCCTACTTTATACTCCTAACCCAAGATCTGACGACCCCCTTTAAAAGGAACACGCCGACTTATTGGGACTTTAGCTTATTCACTGTATCCCCCAGAGTTAGATAAGTCCATACATACGCTTCTCATCTCCGTGCGTGTCGTAACTCTGTCTGACGCACCCCCCAGCTAGCCTAGCACAGCACAGATCCTGGAGGTAACCGGCTCCATCTAGCCTACTGCTCCCAATAAGTGACAAAATAACGCCAACATTTTCCTATTTATATGTTGTGATTTGTATAGTCACAGCGTGTACAAATAACAAGGTCACATGAAACACAGCCATCTTCTAACCGTATACAAACTGGGAACTATTCTCCACAGAAGGCGAAGCAATGCTACTTCTGCTACTTGGGTGGAGTGATTTGCTCGCAGAACTCCAGGCGAACTCTCTGCTCCTCACCACGGGGCTTCTCAGGTGCCCAATAAATCGGCGTGTTCCTTTAAGATCAAGGTGTAAACAGAAAAAGCATCACCATGCCAAGAATTACCACAATTGTAGAATGCTATAAAATGTGATGCTATATACTCTAAACTCCTCCCGCTAAAAACCTTCCATGAAAACGATGAAACATATTTTTTTCCTACTTTTTTCTAAAAATAAAAAGAAGAAAAAAAGTTAAGAACATCACCCAGAGCTTCCCCGCTAATGGGGTCCCATCTATTATTTCTCAGTGCTCTGCTGTGCTGGGAAGCTTCCTAGAGGAGACAGCATCTCACTTTCAGTCCTCTACCTGTCATCTAGATGCTGTCCCAACTTAATTCCTACAGCGTAAGTCCTTCTATATTATTTATCATTTGCAGCTTTTTAGCAGTAAGTCATTCTCTTTTTAGTTTTTACGATGCTTCACCCCGCATTGATTTTTGATCTCATCACCACCTACATATATGTCCCAACTTCTGAGCTCACATTTCTATCAAACCACTGCACTTTACTTGGGAAAGTAGGATTGTTCCATCTTACCGGTTTACTCAGAGTGAGTTTTTTTTTCCACATCTCGTCAATCATTCAGTTTAATGGTATGAGAACGGCTAGATTGGCTCAACTGCTTGAAGTCAACTGCTTGAAGTCATCTGCATAACTAAGCAGCTCCTCTCAAAAGTAGTTAAAGCTAAAAGTGTTACTATAATATATAGATTTATGAACCTGTACATCTTCCACATTAATACTCCAATTGGATTTGCTGTAAGACTGCCAAGTCAGTAGAAATAGCAGTTTTCTGTTTTTTAAAAAAAGCTGACATAACATGACACAATGTCATAAAAAAGGCATCAGTGAATGACTCTGGACAGGTAGCAATTTGTACCTGAATTGGACCTGAATTAACCATTTTAAACTGGTGCTGAACGCATTAAAGAGAGACATGCACTCACAATACACAGTCAGACAACTTCACAGACTAGATTCATGTGAATACAGAGTATGTACAGGGGTTGATATTTGACGTCTACGCTCTGATCTTATCATTCTCCATGAGCTCACACCAAGCTCAGCTCAGCAGATATCCCACAGTGATGATAAACTTCCTCCAAAACCACATTAGATACAGAGCCCAGATATTATGTGGACCCCGTGTGGTTATTCCCCAAATGAGCAACTCCAACCAGTGCAGGGAATATATTAATTAGTGCACTGATATGGATAAATCTAATCTAAACCCAGCAATCCACCTGATTTGCAGCAGCAGGCTAACAGACATCCACTGCACATAGAGTAATTATTCACTCAATGACATGAGCACATTAAAAATTAAAACAAATTCTCGGCTTGGATCAGACAATCATAAGCAGCAGACCATCCCTGCATGGAAACAAGTTCATTATACTCAGATATCCGTGAGTTGGCTAATCTACAAAACACGGCTTTTGTTGGGTTTGTACACTCGGTCAAAGATAGTTTATTAAAGCACAACACTCCACTCTGTATCGTTTTGATGTCACAAGAAATAAACGATATATTTTTGCTATTCAAAAACCCGAACAAAGTGGTGACTCTTTCACCACATAAACGATCTACGTGATAGCCTATCTACCTGAGTGTAAAAAGTAAAAGTGCTCGTTAATATTCAGAAAAATGTCCCATGTCAGATATGATTTTGCGTCAACATGTAAGCAGCATTTTAATGGTGTAACTAGTCAAGTGGAACTCATTTTAATTATGTTGTATACTGCGTAGTTTGTTCTATAACAATGCATCATATTTTATAAACAGTTTTTCTTTGTAAAATCTTAAAATGCAAAGTAACTTGCAACCACAGCTGTTAGATAGCTGTTAGATTAGACAAAAATAATATTTATCTCTGAAATGAAGTGTAGTATAAGTATAAAGTAGCAGGGAATAGAAATACTTAATTTAAATAAATGTACATACAGAAGTGATAGTTCACTGAATGTGGGACAGAAAACTAGCTAAGGTTACTCAGAAGTTGAATTTTATCCCTATGACTGGATTAAAAATATGCTTGGAGGGACCTCAAAAACGTGTGACTCCATTATATGCATTATTTTAGGATTATGCGTAGTACAGTATATTGCTATGTATGTCACCAGGCCTTTAGTTCATAAAATATATTTGCAGTGTATTGCAGTGCTGGTCAGGTAAATTACAATTAGATTTTTCCCCAAACTGTTCAGTCCTACCTGAAGGAAGCAGACTTCATTGCAGCTTCAGCACATTGAAAACAGTAGATGGGTCTATCATCTAGTTGCAGAGTTGCAAATGCACCATATGGCCAACAAGAGTCTACTCCTCTGACAGTTATGAATGATTAGGAATCTGAATATTCTTAGAGTGCAAGGATCAATACTGTACCAAACCACTTTGAATTATGTCATGATTTTGGCAGATCTTATGAATATTGCACATCTGATAAATGGGCACCTAGTCATTTTAAAATAAATAATAATACAGAGAAAATGGACTGTGTGAGAGTGGAATTAACAGAATGACAATATACGTTTACACTTTTCCAGCCAGTGTAGAGCTGTAAGTATCCCAAAGTGCAGTAGGCCAATGTACAATAGGGCCAATCAGGCCTCAGAGCACACAATACTGAGACTGTTGCTGTCCTAAAATCAAGAATGACTTTCGTCTGGCCGTGAACGCTGGATGATGTTCAACTGTAATCCTCTTAGCCAGGAGTGCAGGTTTCAACCCACTTTGATTGGCTGTGTCAGAAACTGTCCATAAGGTGACTTACATGGCTTCTTTTATTGTGCCATACATACATCACATGAGGCCAAAACATGCTTTCATGCATACGTCACATCACACAGACGTATTGTTGGAGAAATATTGTGAAATTTTAAGAATTTGTCCTTCAGTATGTTAAGATTATTTGGTGCAGTTTATAACGCATGGTATGAAATATGTGGTGTTGTGGTATGAGGAGTGTAAGGAATTGCATTGTTAAGAGGGAGAAAATGGAGCTGTCCTCAGGAGTAGTAGTTGATATTCTCAGGAATGCTTTCCATTAAGAGCTCCTCTTTTTCCTTTATTAATTAAAGTCTAAGCATTTGGAAAATTAAAACCACATAGAGGGGGAGACAGAGAGAGAGAGAAAACAATGACTTAAGTGTAGGTGGCTGCTTGTGCCTTGAGCTTTGTGTGTGTGTGTGTGTGTGTGTGTGTGTGTGTGTGTGTGTGTGTGTGTGTGTGTGTGTGTGTGTGTGTGTGTGTGTGTGTGTGTGAGCTTTGTGTGTGTTGTGTGTGTGTGTGTGTGTGTGGTGTGTGTGTGTGTGTGTGTGTGTGTGTGTGTGTGTGTGTGTGTGTGTGTGTGTGTGAGTGCACATCTGTAGTGTTCACATAATAGCAGGCAAAACAATCATGAGGAGGTAGAAAGCATGGTGGGAGCAGGACTCAGAAAATAAAGGAGAAACAAAAGACCTTCTTGTCATTCTCATCCTTATCTTCTTCTCCTCTTCATAACCTCACCCTGTTTTTCTAACTTGTGTTGCAGATTTCCTGATCCGCCATCCGTTGGGGACTTAAAACATCATCGAGCATGTGTGTGTGTGTGTGTGTGTGTGTGTGTGTGTGTGTGTGTGTGTGTGTGTGTGTGTGTGTGTGTGTGTGTGTGTGTGTGTGTGTGTGTGTGTGTGTGTGTGTGTGTGTGTGTGTGTAGAAAGAGGCTGGATGCTGTATTTATTTGTTTATCATCAATTCAGTCACAATATTGCTCAGGGTGTCCTTAGAAACCTAGGCTGATGTAGCATTCATGTACTGTAAGTCCTCAAGGCAGGAAAACTACTGACAACATGGTGCAATGGTATTTATTGACAAATCCTTTGCAGGGATTGTTGCCACGGTATTTATCATCATTACAGATAAGAATTTTGTTTGATGGGCAGCTCATTTATAGACCAGCAGAAAGTAGTTAAGCATAATATGACTAATGAGAGAGCGCATCACTGGCTCCAACACATATACAGTACTGCATATTTCCTGTCTAAAAGCAACTGTTCAACATCTGCAGTCATACGTGATGCATCTCTTCATTTTATATTCCTTTACTCAAGTAGGCAAAAGTTTCATTGGGATTAAAATCTTTTTCAAGAGAGGGCAGCATAAAACAAAAATGACAAAAACGATGCAGATAATATAAACAAGCTATAATAAGTATACATTTTATTTGATGGCGCCTGCCTTTGAGGAGACCCAGGTCACCTTACAGTGGATAGAAACATTCATACAGATAAAAAAGTGAGACATGGCAAAGACATGCCCCACATAGAGCATAGAGAATACTGCACACAGTAGGTGATCTTTTTTTTTTTTTAGAACTTTTTACATTAACATTAACATATAACATTTTAATCATTTTACATAACATTTCCTGACAGATATATAAATGCAATAAACAAATAACAGGCCATACAGGTTACAATAAGAATAAACAAGAAGATTAAATAAGTAAATATGAAGCAAAATAGAAATAAGTGCATACAAAAAATAAGATAAATGAAATAAAACAACAATAACAACAACAGGCAGAAGGGTAAATATCTGTAAATAGTAGCTAAGCAAAATTTTCCAAAGAGGAATTTAGATAGGCATCCCTTCCCAACAGTACTTTATCGCGCCATCCCGTCAGCGTCAGACCCCCAGGTACCTTGAAATACAAGTCCATCTTTGCACAAAAGTGTCCATAGTCAGCTGCAGACTGTAGTTGAGCTTTCAAAGCTATTTAAATATTCAAGTGACCATCCAAATAAATTATAATACAAAACTTTTGACTGAGAGTTGGGTGAAGTCAGTTTTTAAACACTGACTTGAATTCATCAAGGCAATTTCATATCAAGGGAGCAGCATATTTAACCCTCAAACCTCACTGACCTGCAGGTGGGTCAGTCATTTCAAACCCTTAATTCTTGTGGAAATCGAAAAATTCCCTAACAAACCAAATATTTCAGGCTGAAATTAGCATAAACATACATTTGTTTGATGGAAATATTCTAGACAATGCAGCCATTAACATGTGGTGTAAGCATTATACAGCTTCAATGGAGAGTTGGAACAAGCTGATACAGAATATATAGATACTGTCCGACTGTGGAATAAGATGATTATTCCAACCGTACCAACTGTATGTTTGGGGTGAAATGCCAGAAAAACAGCATTAGTTTTTTTTTTTTCAAATGCCTGAAATGACCTATGTTTACTTTTCCCTGAGAAGGACTTCTTATAGAACGTACAAATTATGACCCCTTTCTGTCTGTAGCAAAGGTTAACCATGGAAGTGGCGTGACCTCCCCAAAACCACATCAATAAATTCTGTTACATTACTGAAACCTTGAAAGATATTAGATTTAGATCCTCATAAATTGATGTGTTGTCCCTTTTGAGTGAGTATTTCATTTTAGGAAATGTATACTGTCTCTTCTCCATCTTGTGAAGCTAGGTGGAGACTGATGCTTCCAAGAAGAATAAGCCTTTGATAAGATAAATGATATAACCACTTGAGCTTTTGCTTTAATGGAGCAAGCTTCTGGCATACATCCAAATATATCAAATAAAGGGTTGGCAGAGATTGTTCAACAGTGATGTTGAATGAAGTTCATTGTTGACCTTGGGATGAGTACGGGTGACAAACCCCTCATCAACTCAGGCTCCACTTGAGTTTAGATTATTTTGTCATTTCATTAATTCTCCAGCTTGTAAGTGGATCGTTGAGATTTTTTACACACATATATCGTATAATTTATTTTGGTAAAGGGGAGATTTAAAATGGTTTGGGAGACTTTGACAAACAATGTTGTCCTATGTAGTCAGTTAATGTGGAGGACTCTCTTAATGCAGAGAGATAATATAAACACAAAAACACAAAAAATCACTGGGTCAAATTGGTCAAATGTTTAAAAAGGTTAAAATGAACTCTAGGATATTAGTTATACAAAAACCTAGATTAGATTAGATTTTTTGATAAAAAACATTAAATTCTTATAATGAAGCTGGACCTGAATTCAACCTGAGTTCAAACAGGCACGTTATCAGCAGGGAATACAAAAACTCATACTGTCTACTGAAAAACTCCCCTGAATAAAAACAATCCAATACTCATTGTCACTCACTGTTTCTCTCTAAAGCTTTTCTCAGCTCCCTGTCCGAGAGCCCATTAATATCTGAAGAAAAAGTGATGGAATTGAATTTTTCTTTTCTTTTCTTTTTTGCTGGGTAGAAAAGCTGTCAACAGATTATGTGGGAGGACAGCGAGTTGACAAGATTTGTCAGTTTTCACTCCTTCTACCTCCCGCTCTCACACACACACACGCAGGCAGGCAGGCACGCATGCATGCACGCACGCAGGCAAGCACGCACACACACACAAACACACACACACACACACACACACACAAGCAGAGAAAGCCCATCGCCCTAACAAGCTTTAACTAAATAAATAAGTGCCACGAAGAAGGACATATGGATAAACTTGCTGATTTACATGTATTACACTTTATTTGCCTCTCCTCGCTGCTCATCATCATCCCTGCCTTACTTTTTTTGTTCCTTCCATCAAACCTCATTTTCTCCATCATTCTGTCTACTTTTGTCTTACTCACCCACTCTCTAACTCTGTCACCTCTCCTTATGTCTCACATCTCAGTCCCCATCCCCTTCTCCCTCTCCTCTCCTGCCAGATGCCTGATTCACATTTTTTTTTTTTTTTTTTTTTTTTTTTTTTTTTTTTTTTTTTTTTTTTTTTTTTTTTTTTTTTCACACTGTTTTCCTCCTGCTGTTCTCCTCCCCCCCCCCCCCCCCCTTTTCCCTCCCCCCCCCTCTTCCCCCCTCTTCCCCTCTCCCCCTCTCTCTCTCTCTCTCCCTCCCTCCCCTTTCTCTCCCCCTCTCCTTCCTCTTAGATACTTTACTCCTCGCTGCTGACACTTTTATCACTGTAAGACCAATAGAAATTGAGGAGGGTGCGACACCCATCCATGTCACCCTGTCACTCCCTCTTCATCCCCCTATGTAGATTCCTCCCATCTTTTTTTCTACAGCAGCTTTCTGAGATCCATCACTTCCTCCATCCTTGTCAAGTAAATCACCTCCTCTCCTCCTTGTTCTCTGTGAGACTTTTTCCTTTTTGTGCTGTGACAAAGTTGCTTGAACGTCTTCTCATGACAGCCTCAATAGAAGGTTGCTATATATACTGTATATGGTTCATATGGTTCAGTGGTAGTTTGAAACAAAAAAAGACTACCATAGAAGTTCCCTTTTCCAACACAGAGCTACATGATGCATTAACATGAAAGAATTGGGAATGATTCAGTCATGTATTCGGCTATAATCTTGCAGCATTGTCTCATTTTAAATTTGTTTCACAGGTGGCAACGAGGGCTAAATAATATGATATTTGAAGTTCCCATATTATGACTATGTTTCAACAAGTTAAAATAGGTCTATGAGTTCCAGAAAACATGTTCCTGAAGTTGTTTGCTGGAAATAGCTTGTAGGAAAAGATTCTTACTTACCTCTATTACCCTCTGAGTGTGCTGTTTCTGCTGCTCATTACATATTTATGTGTTGCTGCTCATTTGCCCACGCCCTACTCATTAACTGTTACTATGGTAACGGGGAGAGTGTAGACTAGTGCTGTGTCTCAAACCGCCTACTTGCACACTTCAAACACTTAGTTTTAAGTATATAGTGTAGGTAACACAAAAAGTCAGTGCACTGAAAGTTCCCCGGATGACCCCCTAAAAACGGTCAAAAAGTTCAGTGTGGAACGATGGACCCTACTCGCACTAAACAGGCGCCATCTTGACTACAAAGTGGAAGGGAGCCCTTGACTGGCAGCTGATTGGATGAACGCGTCACGTGGGTCTGGCTGCTCGAGAATTTCAAACCGACAGTAATGGCGGCTCATTCGGAATACGATCTTATATTTTACCAAAATAGTTCACCGAAACGTGTTTCAGAAAACATCCGCTCCTCATTTGCATACAGGAAAGTGGGCTTGAAAATTGCGTTTTAACAGTGTTTTAACATAAGTGTTCCTTTTGGGACAATACTAACCATCAAAAGTGGGCACTACAGCAGTAAGTGGTCAGTGCACATTAGCAGTGTACTGACGGAAGTATGCGGAATGAGACACAGCCCAACTGTTACGGTACCCGATCTGTGCTGCCTGCACGATCCATCATGCGCATGAACAGATTTACAACACTGCACGATCTGTTCCACACTTCCGGTCGTAGTTGTAGTGGTCTGCCATTAGCCTACCCCGGGAAGCTAACGTTAGTTTAGCTAACAGCTAATTCGGCTAACCGCTAGCTGAGACAGCATGGGATAACTTTAAAAGACCCTCAAAATAAAACCTGAAAATAACTGTTAAAATATATAACAGCTGTTACGTCAGTTCTACTTTACTTGTGCTCATTGAAAATACAATCAATCAATACTTGTCTTTATTGTTATTACTGTAAATTCTTAATTTAGCTGTAGGCTGCTTGTGTTTAGTTTGAGTTAACGTTATTTTAGACTGAAGCAAGCTGTCAGCTTGAAAAACTGTTTATTATATAAACACCCAAAAACTAGACACAGACAAACCAGTTAATTTAACGCATTTATTTTTTGAATGCCAACCTCTAATATAGCAAATAATCTATTCAACATATCTCTTTGTTGCTGCTGTGGCTGTTGCATGCTCAGTGACCGCCTCCGTTTGTTCCTTAGTCCCTGTTAAAAGATAGCAAACACAAGAAAAAGATGTTTACCGTTATGAATGCTATAACGTGACATTACGGAATGTTATACTTTTTACATGGGAAACTACTCATGCATTTTAGCTTTCATTTAACGTTGCTAGTGAAGTTAACACAGTGCAGCTTTACCTCCCATCCTGCAGCTACAACTGATAAACACACCAATTTCTAAATCTCTGCTAACATTACGCATATACAGTAACGGCTTATAAAAAGAGATGAAAATGCCACCAGACATTAAACTTTACAAACACAAATGGCACAAAAGACAGCAACCCAGCTAACAGCCTAATGTTAAATGATAGGTTCAGTTAGCCCAACGTTAGCTCGGGGTGTATCTACCTAATTATAATAGCTTATATTGATGTAACACATTAACGGTGATCACAAATGTACATCAAACACTAAAGATACTCACATTTAAATGATCATTGCGCCGCTTTTTTTTTAACAAGCCGGCAAAACCGCACGCGGATTGTGGGTGATTTGAGAGCACGAAGGATACGTATGCTCTGACGGGAGGGGGTGGTGGGTGGGAATAGTCAAATGTTTCGGCCGATGACATAGACAGCCCTGCCGATTTTGAACAGCTCACCCAGAGACTGAAAGCAGGATCCATACAGAAACCCGTATCTCACTCAAAACAGCATGGATGTTTTTTTTTTCCAAGTTTGTATGTGTGTGGAAGCACCAGAGAAAAAAAATAACACCTCAAATCCCAGAAAAAGTGATTTTTTCATAATATGGGCACTTTAAAGTTGTGGTTAACTTGATAAAATACAATACACAAGTTCAAGTTTTGGCAAAAATAAATCTCTACATAACCCAAGGCTGCTTTCAGATATTTATGAGCCTTTCTATGAAAGAAAAAGAAACAAACTTTAATGGAAAAACCTTTTTGCATGGTTTACAATTTGCATGGTGAGTGAGGTGACCAACTCACACCTTTTTTCCCACATATATGAGTTTAATGTCAATATTTGTTACTGATTGTTAATAATATGTGTATCCTTAATAGTCATTGGATTCTATTACTGTCAGGTATGCATACATATGAGAAGGAGAACTTATGCCCAAGCCCAAAACATGAGACAATAGTAACAGTATTATGTATTATAAAGTATTATGTATTATTAAGTATTATGATGCAGTTATGGTCTCTATCTCTAAAGCTGCTATACTCAATGCTTTATATATATATATATACAATGTACACAATATATATCAACAATGGATCAAAAGACTCTTTTTATGTGAAAGGGGTTACTCTTATTGACAAACCCACATAGAATAATCCCCCATCTCTGCAGTTCCCCTCAGCTCCACAGAGCATTTTAGCATTTTTTTAACGCATTGTTTTGGTTTTGAAGGTACACCAACTCACTGAAAAGGTAGCGTTGTGTGTACCGGTTGTGTTTCCACTGCCCAAGTGGCATAAAATTATTATTTTTTTTAATTAGTTAATGGTTTAGGTTTGAGCCTATTTTGAACTGTTATTTGAACAAAGATGTGGATTATTTCTTATTCTTTGTGTCATTTTTTTAGTCTTTAAAAATTTCAACGCAACGTGAACACAAGATGCAGTCTAAAAACAGGCAACAATGAACCCGTCTTCTATGAGTTGTGCTCTAACTTGTCTTGTATCCCTTGAAAATTCCTGTAACTTATTACCTCTGTAGGGACACATGAACACATGTTGAGTATGCTGCTTGGCTGCATGTTTGTGCACTTACTGTATGTGCCCACGGACTTACACTTATTGTATTTTAAAATTTTCTTTTTCATTATGTGATTAATGAACAATGTAAACTGTCAGAGGACTAGGTATAATCAACCTGTTTTTATTATAGTATTTCCACCCAAATGAAGAAACTGGTCTGTATTTGAAACCATTGATATGCTCCACTAAATAAAAGGCTTTAATATAACTTCTCTTCTTGCTCTGCTCAGGATTGTATGAAGAATGTTTAAAATAAATAAATAGTTGTTGTCACTAACAGTAGGTGGTTTAAGCACTTCAGCCTGATGTAATATTTGGTCTCAGTGCTGGCAACATATTACAGCATCCAATAACCACATCCAACTTCTCCCCATCACTTCATGCTATGTGACTGCTGCATGGCTGTTGTTCAAAATTTAAGAGAGAGCTCAGAGAAACACTTTTGCTTTTCATACAATTTCCTACAATTCACAACGATTTCTAGCTTAACTCACACACACAGACATACACATGCAAACACACACTTGGGTGACTCAGACAATGTGCTCTGGTGATACCAGATTGGGTGTGGGGGGGTTACAGCAGACAAATACAGCTGGCCATGCTTGTACACTCCACTAACCAATTGTTCTGCAAACACACGCCAATGCTCCAGACACAAAAACAAACACACATTCAAAAAAGATGTTCACTTGGCACTGAGTTCTGTCAAAAAAATGCATACTAGTCCTGATCACTTATGTAACATTTCTCAGTTGAATTGGCATCATTTTCAAAACTTATATAGCCTTTTTACTTCTGCTTTTATCATTTTCCTCACTAGGCGATATGAAGGGGGATACCCTCCCTATTGTTAGCTAAATGACCAAAATGCATGCCCCTTGTTAACCTGCCATCCCCCTTTCTGTCCCCTAGTAGCAGAGAGAGTGCAAGGGCAGAGGGGTTGTTTATTGGAATATGTTAGTCTAGTTTGCCTGACTCTTTAATCCTATATCGGACCAAGGTTTGTGCAAGTTAGAATCTATGGCCCCAACCATGGCTTTAAAATATCAGTAGCCTGTGTATTTATAATTCCATGGCGCTGTCCGTGGTTCTGTAGAAGCAGATGGATTTGTAATTGTAATTTATTTAATCACCAACTACAGTATTATTTTACATGCTGAGATTAAAATAATGCTGATCTGATAAGGCTCCAGGCTGTTCCCATATGCTGGCCTTTAGTTCTTCCAGATCAGCACTTGTAAAGATTCCTCTATCTTTGCCACAAGAGACAACTGATAGAAATCTGACCCAAGTTTTTTTTTCACATAAAGGGCTGTCCATTAGAAAATCGTGCAGAGGAATGCTGAAGCTCCACCTGGCTCCGTTGTCAATCCTCATTATTTCTGCCTGCCCACTGGGTCAGTACCACACAGGCAGCTATTTACTAATGACAAGTTGACAACTAACTTTTGCTCATGTTCTCTCTTAGGACTTCTGGGTAGCAGACACACACACACACACACACACAACACACACACATACCCACACACACATACATAGGCTATAATCATGCCTCTCGGGTATTACTTCTGAGGTTATACACACAGACATGCACACACTTTGTCTCTGGTGTACTGTCCAAGACAGATATTCCTGCTACCTCATAAATGTTAACCTACATTGTATGTGCGTCCTAGTTCTGCCTGGTGGTCTGCATAACTTCTTTGTCTTACAAATGTGAACAGACACACACGCACACGCATACGCACACGCACACGGACACGCAGTGTCTGTATCTCTTTTGGCTATAAAGCAGATAACCTTATAAGTCCACTTACCCAAAATCATTGTTGTTATTCCCACAGAAATCAAGCATCTCTCATATAAGGGAAACCTCAACGTGTACAATGTTATATAATATATCAGGTTTAAAATACTACACACTGTAACATAACTGCAACTTAACTGTTGCTCTTTTGGCCTGCACATGAAGACAAATACATGCCTTTTATCACCTTAAGAATATATCAAGAATAAAGAAAATATGTCTCCGCAGAGTTTAGAAAAATGCTTTACGTGTCTCTCTTAAACGTCAATCAGATTCAGAAAGCTGCTGCTATAGTCCTCACTTAAGCACAGAAAGAGGAGAACATCACTCCAGTTCCTATCTGTAAACTGACTTCCTGGGTGAATTTTAAAATCAAAGATTCCCAAATACATTTCTGACCTGCTGCTACATTATGAACAGTCCAGACCGCTCAGATAGTCTGGGACAGGTCTGCTTATACTGTCCCCAGAGTCAGAACTAAACATGGAGAAGCAGCATTCAGTTTCTATGCACCACATATCTGGAATCAAATCCCACAAAACACTTTTCCTGTGCCACTGCATCTTATTAAATAAAATGCATTAATATCTGACACTACTCACTTACTGTGTTCTGTATTGCCTGACCCCTAACCCAGTGAATTTCCTTTTTGGATAATAAAGTGTCACAAGAAGAGAGTCCACGCAAGAAAGACATTTATGAAAACTAAAGTTAACACAAAATAAAGTGTCGTGTGAGATGAGTAATAAAAGGGTAGATGTGTGAGATGTGTGTTGTGAAAATGTTAAAGATGCACACAAAAAAAAAAGGAAAGGCAGGTGTAAGCATATGGGCAAGCTTTTGTATCCGGGGAACCTTGAACTACAGTAGATGAACTGACAACACCCTACTGTCAACTGATGTGTGTACAAGACTTGACAAGGACAGCTCTCTGGACGATGTAGGACACCATGCCGCCCCCTCATAGGAATACGGTTCCACCGTGACATCTGAAAAATTATACAAATTAAAAATCTAAGTCAAAGACAATACAATTTCCTCAGTTTTAACTTGTGGCCTTTCTCAAGTAGCACCATTAGACCATCACAACATACCACCTATATGAACATAATGGCCTAATGGGTCCAGAAAACCCTGAAATATTCTGGTGTACACATTAGCAAAAAAAGGAATGGCTGTTTAATTTTGATGTGTTTGAGTTTACGGTCCAGTGCAAAATGAATCGGACTCTATGGAGCTAGACGGCTAAATTTGTCTCTTTCGCCTGATTGTCGTTGAGAAACCTCAGATTTGATTGTAGTTTTTGCAAGTTCAACATGGGTTATAGGTCGAAAGTTGAATGAATGAGTACTTATGTCCTTTTGATTTCTTACAGGGTGAGTCGTTGTAGCCCATAACATGCTAGCATTCTGCTAATGAATGCTGATTGGTCAGTGAAGGAGTGATTACGATCGGAGATCCCGCTTGACGGCATCCGAAGCAGAGCCTGAATATCAGAGTGAATATTTCGGTGTGTTCTTTAAAACATTAGCAAACCTCTTTCTAGCACATGTATTAACAGGGAGAGCCTTACCTGTTAGCTGTGTTGTCATGCCTCATGAGAACAAAGGAAGCGACTCAGAGCTTGTACGTATACTCGTAAAGCAGTATCTCTGGCCGTATATGTGTATGACGTCATTGACATTTTAAAAGGCTTTTTAGAACAAACAAGCGACTTTAAAAAAATCTAACACACAGCAGTGTGTATTTTCTTAGCCTCCCCTTTCGAATGCAACATTCAAATTACTAGACAAAAAATTATATAGTATAGCTCCATAGAGTCCCATTCATTCTGCACTGGCCTGTGAGCGCCCCCTATATGGAACTCTGCTGGAACTGCAACCAGTTCAGAAGCCGGAAGTAACGAGGGAGTGGAACTTCTTGATATATTAGAAGTTCTTTGAATTAACTCACGTCTAATGACGTAGACCGACTCTTCTTCTTCAGTTTTATTTTTACACGTAGCATATAAGTGATTGTATTTGCGCCCCCTGCTGTTGGCTGTTAATATCGCTTTAATAGACTTTTTTGTGCCGACGGCCGTCGGTTGGACGGCCGTTCTGGACTTTTCCAGAACGCACAGATTGTCAGTCCGTCCCTGGTATGTTACACAGCAAATGCTGGCAAATTTACCTGATGCATTTACTGTTTCCCTTTAAGCTATGAAAACATTTCACCTGGATCCACTTTTTATCGCAGCCCTAACACTTATTCTAACAGCATACTCAACACTATAAGATCAATTGTCACTCAGAACCTGAATAACTCAACTGCTCTGAGTATCACCTGGAACTCAGTGACTCTTCATAATCACTTGATGTTAAGTGGAGCATCAGCACTGAACTATCCAAAAACAAAAACAACTTCCAACTCATGCACCAGTGCATGTTCAAATTAAAATATTATTCCAATCCTTTTTTCGGGGTTACAAGTTGGGGGGTTCGACATTTTCTGAAAATAGATGAACACTAAAACTTAATAGTTGACGGATGTCTTGTGTACAAATACAGGCTTGTGGAATCGCTGCAGTACTGTAATTCTTCCTGTGACTGCAAATACAGTAGCTGCTGTGTTTCTCACTCCCTCCTTACCTCTGTGTTTCTTACACACACTTAGCAGATGGAGGTGTGTCACTGATCGAAGCAGCCTACTCACAGCATGTTGCCTTCTAAATTATTTGGAAACAGCACAGAATCATAAATTAACCCATATTTTAGCATCTACACTGCTTGAGAACAGTACTACCTTTCCCTGTATGAGCCTGCCGAATGCAGCATATTACGTACAGTAATTTTCCTGTCATATCTTCTTCTAATATCTTCAGAATTGTGGTCTATAAGGGACTGGAGGAAGGCACAAAAGCATTTGTGAACAATGTCCTCCAGCAGTCTTAACACAACAACAATAAGTCACTATTCCCCTGAAAACCCTCACTACTAGACTACCCATAATGAAATATGGCATTATTCCTCTGCGAAACACCTCTTTTGGCTTCCACAGTATGATCACCTTACCTCCAATTATATCCGTGCTCCAGAAACACACCGCGAGAAGAGAATTCTTTGTGTTAACGTAATCTACTGTGACTCTTGAACGGGCACAAAGAGAACAGCTATATTTTAAAAATAAAACAAGACAGACAGAGCAAGAAGTCTTTTTATTAAATGAAAACTCCCCATGAATGATCTCACCATTTCATTGGTTTCTAAGTGAAATGGGATGCCTGATTAAACCCAACTCATTAGCAGAAGGTGCAGGATAAATAGGAAGGCAAAGAACTGAGGAGAGACTGATTCTAATTAGACAAAACGACCAAAGAGGATCTCAGTCATGATATGATATATGAAAGATGGCTAAATTTAAAAAGGGAAAAAACATTGCCACAAGACAGAATATTAACAATGCTGTTGCTTTAAAGTGAAAATGCCCTTATTAAAGCACACCCAAATATACACTCTCCTTTTGTTAGTATCAATTTTGATTTATGGATCAACAAATAAGAATTTTTATTTTGCAACTTTCTGTCATGTTTAAGATTTAATGAATATGGATGCTTACGGCCAAAACGTGGCAGATTCCAAGCATTGAAATATCTGAGAAATGAATAATAAACATTATCAGTCAAGTTTTTAAAGCATTTATTGCTGAATAATTTTCATTTTAATTTGGCAATGTGGCTCTGCACTTCTGATCTCAGCATGCTTGACACAGACTATCCCTAAGCACACAACCCCCCAGGTACAGCCTGAGATTCACAACATTTGATGGAACTGGAAGACATTAAATAAAACATTCAGTATTCACAACTAATAGCTAAATGCTGATGGGGAGGCTGGGGGAGTTACATTTCTAAAAGCAGGCAGTCGTGTAACAGTGAGGGGACCAGAGCTCAGCCTTGTGACTGATGCAGACAGAGTGAGTGCCAAATGTCTATATGGACAGCCTGTTTGTTGAGAGCAGTAGGTCGTGGACATACATGATTGGAGGATGTATGGAACATGTGACTATAAAATGAATCATCCTGTGTGAAAAGCTTACGAATACAAAGTGTGTTTTAAAAATGTGTAAGTGTGTAAGAAGCCAGGATGCTAAATATTTTTTTCTTAAAGGGATATCACAGTCCTAGCTTGTTTTTATACACATAGTTCATGCTTATCTTTAAAATATGATAGGAATACACAAAGATGTGTTTATTTAAACCAAAATGTCTTCAGACGTATTGCGTTTACAGCGAATGTTGCATTTCTTTCTACTCTTCACCGCCATGTACCTTGCTCATGGGCTAAACAGAGGGTTCAAGCATTTAATATTCAAAGCTAGAACAGTGATAAGTACAAGATACTGGAGTTTAGGGATAAATAAACTATACATTATTACATTCATTAATATTGCCAGCATATTATATAAGACTGATAACAATCACGGCAAGTGTCACATAGGTTCAGTTTTATAAGACATCAAGAGAATAGCACATTGGTATCCATGTAAAGAGAAGAGCAGCAAAGTATACACAGTCTCATGGAAGTGGTGGTTGAGCTGAAACTGCAACTGCAACTTCAGACAGGCCGGTAAAGGCTGGTGAAATCCATAATGCGCACAAAAGATACTGAAACAAAAAGATACCAGCTGCACACTCGTTTCCTATCAAGAAGTTTGGAAGAGGACAAGGTGACAAAAGGACTGTCCATTAGCCAGTCACAGGACTTAACCATGTCTTGTCAGATTAGTTCAGATAAGTTCCTATTGTTTGATTGGACTATGACAATTAATCAACATGCCATCACTAAACACGCATTAACAAAGGATTATGTAGTGTTATGAGAATGTGTTATTTGTCTTCTTTATAGGATACCAACATTTCATGGAGTTTAGAATCAAGCCTACATGGTATTAGCCAACATTAATGATTCCTACAAATTATCATCAGAAATATTCTGTAAAATATGTCATCAGTAATAACCAGAGATATTTGTGATGTCACTTTGAAATAGAGTTTATAATTTTGCTTTACTGCTCACTGCCTTCTAATCAGCCAGAAAATCCAAAAGTTTGCACAGCAAAGTTTAATAAAGAAACTGCAACACTGAGGGTGATAGCGTGAGACAAGGATCTGACAGTACACAATGTGTCACACAAAACATACCTGTCTTCAGGCTTTAGAGTCCTTCAATGTGATCAGTCATTTAAAGACTTGCTACTAAGACATACCGAAGTGAACCGACCCCTAAATATGTGATTTTTGGAGTAAAGAGTAAAAGGTTTTCAACATGTATGTATCTCACCCAAATGTATCGCGTGTATCCTTAGAGCCTTGCAAACATGTTGAAATCAATATATACCATATTAATCACTTCTAAAGCCTTTTTTAATGTTTTTAAACTTGCAGTTTAATATAATCCGCTTGCAGCCTTCTCCTCTTTCAGTGCATGAAGGCCACTATCTATATGCATTATCGCTTTCTGTGCTCTGCAAAACAGTGGATCATGTTAGATTACATCTGTCACATGAGTGCCACAACTGTTTTTGTAATGGCGCAGCAACATGGATTCCAAGGCAAATTTCCCTACAGGGACAATTAAATATTATTCTGTCTAAATACAGCACTTAAAAGGTGTCGCTGCAGTTCAGTGCCCTCAAGCACAAAGGAGAGATGTTACACCTTTTGTGCAATGATGATAGGTTTTTGATTGTAGCTTATTGTTATTCCAGTTTCTATTCCTATGTTTGTCATCCCCTCCTGTGTTCGTGTGAAATTCATGAACAGATCACTTAAGTTAACTTAGCTGAAGTAATTGCAGCATTTTGAGTGTGTGATTGATTAATGGATGGTTTTGTGTGATTGAATATGTTAGCTCACATGCTTAATGTGGGTAAAAGTCACAACAAAGAATGTCGTTTAGCAGGTTGATACAATAGAACAAGGAAGAAAGATCATTTTTACACATTAACTCACTGTGACAGCCCCTACTCTCCAATCCCCCATTTAATATAAGCCCTCTCCTTTTTTCTTTAAAATCAAATTTAATACAAGGTTGCAAAATTTCCAGCAATCACCACCTCCCGAGGTTTGTTTAGGAATGTGGTCCGCAGCATTGTTGTTCGCTACCTCCTGCTGTTATAATCTGGCTAAATAACAGCTTCAGACATGTGGTGTGCCTGTGATTAGCCACGTTCCTCTGGAAGAGAGATTTATGAGTGTGAAGATGCATTGTTTTATTGTAAGTCAGATACCTGGTATTGAAAGCTCAATAGCAAGACATACATGTTCTACTGCAAATGTTTTAACTAATGGTACTTTTATTTAATTGAAATGCACTTGAGATGTCTTTGCCTCTTTTGTGATTGTTTTGTTATTGTAAATTGTTTTTATATGTAACAAACTTGTTCTGCTATCTTGGCCAGGTCTCTCTTGAAAAATAGATTTTATATCTCAATGAGACTAACCTGGTTAAATAAAGGTTAAATAAAAATAAAAAAAATACTATGTCCGCCATTTCAAATGACTCTTTTATTTATTTTTCTATTAATCCTGCTCAAATGGTAAAATGTAAAGGGTGTTTCAATGCTTAATTAAATATGAATCTGCCCTGTAAGCTTCAAGAAGATCCTCCCAATAACACTTCACTGATGTACCTGTGAGGAATCAACACAACACACAGAGGAAACAGCCTCCGCACCCTCCATTTCCTCACACTCAGTACCCACTGCACATTCAACGTGTAACTCTCCATAGGGGTGTAATTACGTTTGTGGTGTAAACTGGATAATTAGCCATGTTTCTACTTAGCTCTCAGCTGGAAACGTGGAGCAGAGCAGCAGACAGACACATCACCACATCTGCTGACTCTGATTCCATGGCAGGATAATGCAATTCTTCAACAAATCATTACAAAACACATGCTAGCATAATGAGAATTATCCATATGCTGCATAGACAATCCCCATCGTTCCCTTTTATGTTCCACCCTCCCCTCCTAAAGCGCCCTTTGTGAGAATACAAATGCACTGCACAGAGATTTCTGCACACTCATGCACAGTATGTGCACAGTATTTGACTTCTCCAACATTAGATTCTTTTCAGACAAAATCTTACATCTGATTTGGTTAATTTAATCAGAATCAGCAAATACTGTACTGTACCACAATCATAATGCAAACTCCATCTGCTGATGAAGAGTTGAGATCATGAGACACAGTTGAAAGCTCTGGAAAAGACAAGCAAGCAGACCTTGGATTAGGGTTTTTCCAAAGGTCAATGATGAACTTTCATACTCAAACCATTTCATTTATTTGATTGATTTTATAAATTATTTAAAATCCCTAAAACGTGAAAAACAAGACTTTATTTGGAATATGAACAAATGGCTTTAGGCTGCTTTGAGTGTCATGATGTTGAGGACTGAATGAGTTTAAACCTCAACCTGAAGGTGGAAAAAAACCAGTTAATTCATGAATGTATAAAAAGCTAAATCACAGACATCTATGCAGACTTTAATGTAAACCTCTACCTGGTAATGGAAAAGTGGAGTATGTGGAACCATCCCTTAGCAGGTGTATCTAATCCTGCAGATAAGAAAAACAAACAAGGGGGGAGTTATACCTGTCATCTCTTTGTGATCAGATTAGAGGTTATGCAGATAGAGGCTTAAGACAGTTATCTACTGGCTCATCCTGAAGACACTACAGGAGAACACAGAGATGGCATCACATGGACTGACTGAAAAATGTTTAGCTTCTGGATGGGTACAGCGGGAGGAATTAATAAGGATACTAAAACTAAATTACATTTTTAAATACTTAACATCTTGCACAGTTGTCAAGCTCCCACCACTTTAAGGGTATTTGGGTTTTAATGCCATTTTGAATTTTGTGGACTGTTTCTTTTGCTAGCATGACCCAAATGCAGAAACCAGGATACAGACTGAGAACATCAGCAAAATCTACAGTATAGCAAAACAGACAGTAGAGACATACATGTTGAAACAGGTAGGCTGCGGCAGGTAGGTGGCCAAAGAACAGACAATCATAGGCATGTTCTAATTGTCACTGTGAGCATGTCAGCATGCTGATGTTAGCATTTAGCAGTACAGCCTCACAAAGCCGCTAGCGTGACTGTAGACTCTTACAGTAGTTTTGTTTCCATGTACTCAGCTTCCCTTGACAATGAGATCTCTGTCTCAATGGGATTTTCCTGATTAAATAAAGGTTATTATTATTATCTGTGGTTCTCACAGCTTTGAAAAAACAATGCTGCTCTGAGTAATCATTTTCTACTGTAACAACTTTCTAGTAAATAAATAGTCCCTGTGGGGTTACAGGGACACTGCTTCTGGAAAAAGATTAATGTTGTCAAATTGTTTATGTAACTTTTCAATACTTCAAAGCTTACAAAACTATAACCCAAACCATATTCATATAAATCAGTACTATAGAGTATAAATCATATCGTTAAGTTACCTTCAACAATGTGATATCTTTGTGTTCTTCGCTACAAGCAGTGTTTACTGAACTGTGCATCCATGCAGATTATGGTCATCTTGCTTAGCTTAGCTGCAATTTGTTTACAGTTCAGATCAAAATCGTTAACAACATAATCAACCATAAAGGAAAAGTCTACTCTAAATAATTACCCTAAGTCTAACCTAAACATTTCAATAATGACAACAAAGTGAGTTTGGTTGCTGTTGTGCACTGGTTATTATTATTATTTTTAAATATAACTGGTTGGACATTGCATCACATCGATATTTTAAAGGCAACTGAAACATTTTCTTAGGGGGCATTCAACAATTACAGAGGAAAACATCCATCAAAGGAAATGCAGCTGTGGCAGTAGCAATCATGAGGGGCAGTGCAATTGGGATGCCATGTATTAAAGGTATTTGTCCTAATGTCACCCAATTGCCACACACCAAAGGTGTATTGTGACATAGCATGCCGTTTTGTTCTGTGGCAATTATGCTGCTTTACTAAGTAATATTTGCATGAACATATATATGGGTTAAAAGCAAGGTTCTAAAGAAAAACAACATACAGCCAGTAGAACCAATTTAATGCATTGATTCTTCAAGTCTTTAAAGTCTACTGGACAGATGAACCCCATTCTACCAAAAGATATCTCTCCATTTGGTGTTTTGATGATGGTGGTGAAAAGCACTGTCTAACACTTTAGCCCAAACTATTCATGGCCCTCATGCCTTATATAGAAAAATCAGCATTTGTTATGTTTCTCCCCCATCTGAATATTTATAGAACAACTTAGCAGAGTAGTTGATGATGAAGAACTGTATTCCAGCAAGTGCCAGTACACTGTGATATCACTGTTGGGTGTGATTACAGATACACAGATATACAGATATCAGGTGCAACACACTTAAAACTTTTAGCCAGAGAGGGAAGTGAAACACTGCTCTTAAAAATTTCACACACTTTTTGCAGATGATATGCTGCTTAATATGACCTGATGAAATTCCTAAAATAGGGGGAATGGTGTCATATTATAAGGCTACTGTAGTCTGGCAGTGATGTGAATGACTGTCATCCAACATACTCTCTCTGATATCGGTCACAGTGTGTGACTTTAAACAAGGACTGTGCCCCCCCTTCTCACAACTCAAAAAGAAAAAAACAGAACTTTTCCACAGGTTCTGTTTGCCCAAATATCATCAAAAATCTGTTTCTTGCATTGGATAACAGATGTCCTACAAGAGTGCATTTATGTATTATCTAAGCTAATGTGTGAATGCTGATTCAGCAGCATTAACTGTATTGTTATCTGATTCTTTATTCTTCAACTTTCTGTGGTCACCTCTAACTTCTGCATATGTTCAGATACAAAACCTGTTAAAAAAATATGTTCAGCTCTTAAAGCACATGATGGGACGCCTCCAACCTTATTTTCTGATATTTAGACTTTTTAGATCATCAAGCTTTTTTCAATTTTTATTTTACGTTAAAGTCAATGCAGCAATCTTCAAATCCTCTTCAAAGCTTCTTACTTTTTGAAATGCTACTCCTCCCACAAACTTTTACCAACAGACGTCCTTCAAACTTAAACTGTTCACAAAACCTTTAGCTATTACAGTTGTATTCAGCTTCATTATATCTTTTACAGTTTTTGTGGTATCACTGTTTAAGTTTAGTGTTTCATTCAGGCTTTTTCTGTGCTTATAATGGATTGAGTATTGCATGACTTAATGGGTAGGGATAGACTGATACTGTTTTTCAAAGGCCGATACTGATTATTAGTAGTTAATGAAACCGATAACCGATATTTGAACCCGATATGGATTTACAGTGAAAATGAAAATCTTTAAGTGAAAATTAAGATTTTGGTTACAAACTCCAACACAAAACCTTATTTAAGTGCTTTAAGAAATTATTAAATAAATTAGAAACTTTCAACATAATACACAGTAAAAGATCGTCAGATTGTGGGCGGGACATTAAGTCAGACTCAATGGTGAGTGAAAGCGAAGCAGAGGGACAGACACAGAGCTGTAGTGGAGCCAAAAGTAGCAGACATTTTAATTAATTAACTTTATTGGTTATCAGGCAAATAAAACGCCGATACAGATAATCTGCCAGGGCCGAAAGAGTGGGAAGCCTTGGGAAATTGTCTTAATACCTCTATAACTTGCTCTCACGCCGACAATATTCAAAGAAATTCTTGTATTTCACCATGTGCTAAATGTGCCACTGTGAGAGATGTAGCCTACAACATGTCCTTCAAATTTTCTAATTAAATCAAAAACAATTAAAAACAAAATGAAGTTGTTGGTCCATGCCCTTCAGAACAAAACACAGCGTTTTCTGATGTGATGCCACTATAGGCACAAAAACAGTTTAATTTGGTTTAGAGAAACATTGTAGTTTGGGTTTAAATAGGCCTATTGTCATTATGATTACAATAATAAAAAACTTGGTTAATGTTAGGGAATGACCGCTGTCCCTGTTAAAACAAATGACAACTGACAGTTGGAAACGGGAAACAAACAGTGGTTTGTTGATCCACCCATTGTCCACTTTTATGTCATTTTTTAATAAGCCATGAGAAGCTGTCTGGATTTCATTTGAGAGAATAGTATCCAAACTCTCTGCCCCCCGGAAATTATCAAAAGATCTTAAAGTGCATTTTTAAATCACTCCTATAAAAAATGTGTTGAAGAATCTTTGTGGAAAAAACATGTCAGGCATAAATTATTATTCAAGGCAGTGCATTTTATGTCTCAAAATATGATGGTGGATCGATAATAATACTGTATTTTCCATGTTTTGGGTACAAACTCAAAACACAAGAACACAAGTGGATAACAACCATGAGCTTAGCAGGATGATCAGGTGTGTACCACAAAAAGTATAATTTAAACCCCTCATAAAATAACTCATGCAGCTCATTGATCATGACAGACTGAAATCTAACACATTACACATAACACAACTATTTAACCCCCAATTCCCACACTGAGTGCAAAAACAAATGCATTTACAAATGCATAATAATGCTTGATGTATCTACAGTAAATGTGTCAGTGTAAACTATCATTTTTAGTCAAACAAAATGCCATTGTGATCATGTAATGCACCAGCTCCCTCTAACACCATTAGCCTTCCTGGTAGTGTTCTTTAATTTAATCATCCATTTAATAGGTATGCATGCCAGATAAACATGCCAATGCCAATTGAATCTGCCAGTTATCACGTACCTACTGGAATAGACCACTAATGTGCACATAGTGTGCACAGTGCATGCTGGCCTTGGTGTTGGCATGGCCTCTGGCTCTCCAAGTGGAGCAGAAAAAATGTACTTAAATGCCCTCAGGCCAAATCTGCTGGAGGGAGAGGGCAATAGAGAAGGTTTATTTAACTGGTGGTGGGTAGGAGAGAAACAAAGACAAGAGAAGATGAGAGGCAGCATGGAGTGGAGAAAGAAATCAATGAGGAGCTCAGAGAAATTATGATGATGCTGGTGTGTGAAAAAAACAACAGATAATGTAGGTGGACAGGAAATGACAGATGAGGAGAATAATGGAATGAGTAGGGCGTTGAAGGGGGATTGGGTAATTTATGTAAAGAGTGGAAGGAGGTAAGAAGGGAGGGCTGAACAATAGAATGGCCTTCTAGAAGAGAGGAAAGTTAAGAGCGAAAAATCTGCAGCCCTGCCATGAACATATAACATGAAATATCCTGCAGAATACCTGTGCTGCCTCTGGAACCAAGATCATACATACACTCACACACACGCAGGAAATAGAGCCTATAAATACGCTTGAGAGAGTGTCCTTGATAACACTGTGAAATCCTTGAGTAGTCAAACCGATCAATCAAAATGTTCTGCAAGACCAGTAGAGATGAAGTTGGCCGACCGACGAGATTTGGGGCAAACACAATTTTTTCTTCCTGCCAGTGGATGCATGTTGTGGATTAAACAAAATTTTTTAAGTTATGCACATCAAAGCACAACATAGTTGATGGGATGTTGTGTGCGCTGGCTGAGTTCAGTTCTTTTTCTTCACAAACCGGAATCCGACTCCTTGGAGCACTTTTATGTTCACATATTTGTTTGAGTCTTTTAAGAAATACAAATATAAAGCTCTCTAAAAGAAGAGTATGATATTTGATATTCAAAAGAACAGCTCATCATTCTTTTTTCTGGTTTTAGGGGGCGGGGGTTACTAGGTTTATCTGGGAAATAATCACAAGGATAATGATAGGGTCAAATTTTGATCAGATTCAAACTTAGACCTCCCACCAAACACTACAGTATACTCAGGTGACTTGTCACTGCTTCAGTTACGGCGCTACATACAAAAGTCTCACCATGCATCATGGCTCTCTGCATCTTCCGTGCCTGAAGAGTGATAGATAGAAGTACCTAATTTCAAGCAGAGGGCGACTCCACTGGCTCCAAAAAGAAGTCTGTTTCTCTATGAGAAAATGACTCTACTTCTGCCTTAATTTATTACCTCAATAAACATTTTGTAAACAAACAATAAACAATGAGTTTATGGCCTCAATTGCTAGTTTCAAGTATTCTTCAGTACAGCAGGATGTTCATTTTGTCACTTGTTTTTGTGTGTTGCTCATGTTTTCATCTTAAACTTTGACCCTCTCACTGTTTTCATTTCATCAAAGTTAATTGGAACACTTTGGTTGCCTTGAAATATCTTGTTTAACGTTCTGCCAACCAAGCTAGCTACTGCTGGCGTTAGCTGTTAACTTAAGAGAAAGTCTGCAGATTTTCAACCAGCTATGTGTACTGTGGTACATGCTGACCAAAGGCACTAGTACCCTGTGGTCTGCATTTACCTGCCAGTTAAACTCTGCTGGATGACTTGCGTCAGAAGGTTTGAAAATCAGCAAATTTACCTCTTTTAGCATTTAGCTTAGCACAGCATGATTAAACCATACACAAGACTGGCTAAGACACATCATCCTCTACCTGCTCTGCCCTTTTGCCCAAATATGGTCACACAAATCAATGAGTGACGTAACCGATGGCTACATCCATTATTTTTACAGTCTATGATCCCACCACTCTTGCTTGATAGATATTTCTCTCAGGAGTTGGGGAAGACCTAAAACAGAGCAAAAAGAGAGTGAATATTGGACTTATATTTATCAGGAGTACAGGGAAATGGTGGTCTCATACAGACACACACACACACACACACACACACACACACGACAGCTTGACTGAACTACAGTGTTTTCAGATAAGACTGCGGTCAGATAGACTGTGATCAGGGCTACGACCTGCATGATAACCACAGCTCATTTCTATTCGCTGTCCTTGTAGCCTCACACACATTCTGCAGATAGTGACAAACTGCATATTCACCAGACTGAAGGTCCCACATTCCCAGAAAGAAGATATGACAACCTTACCAGCAATTCAGTTCACTACTGCTTAGCACGTCACATTCAGATAAAGTTCTCTAAGGGCAATACAAAAAAAATTATTTCTCTTAATCTCTTCACTGTGTCCTCCTGTCCCATAATGCCTTGGGGCTGCAGACTGACGTGTCTCGATCTTAAGTCTCAATCACCAGCAAGGCTTTAAGTTGGAAATTAATTTCTGATCTCATGGACTCTTTTTTAGATTTGCTGAACAGAACACAGAGTTACACTTACAGCATCTGCTCATGCCAGCAAATTATAAAAATGTCCTGGCAGAGTTTCAGAGTAAAGCAAACCCTTAAAAGTTGGGGTCATGTGAACTGTTAGTGGTTTGAACTGTGTGGGACCATTTCTGAATTTGTTCATCAGTTACACATGAATCAGAAGCAATCTTTAATCATTCACTTAATTCTGTTATACCTTTCACTTTGGGTTTAAAATGCAGTCTGTATTAGCCTAGTACATGTTAGGCCACTATGTCTGATTGTGCTGTCGTTAAAAAAAGAGATGATAAGAGACTTCGGCCTTAGAACTGAAAAAAAGAAGGGAGTCAGAGATAACAGAAAAAGTTAAGGGAAAAGTGAAACTGACAAAAGAAAAAGATCAGTGTGTCCGTGTTTAATCTCCCAAACCTCCACACACAGCGTGGCAGGCAGGAGATGGTACTGATGGTGCTCAGAGTGAGGGGAGCAGGCGGCTTGCTGTCAACACAAATTAGTGCCATGTCCTTGAGCCACACCTTACTATTGAGGCCCGCTACTGTAGCACTGTGCTTGCTTTCCAGGGTCTGAATGTACTGTATACCAACACTGAAGACTAGGGGTGGGGGAGGGGATTGATACAGCATAGTATTGCGCTATTCTGTGGCAATACTGTATCAATACACAGACTCCAAGTATCAATCTATTATTATATATGTGTTGGTCAGTTTGTCTGCTTGAAAATCTCATTTTGCAGCAGTGAACAAACAGAGAAATGTATCTTTATAGATGAAACAGATGTTGACAAGAATCCTTTTGGGGACATCATTTGAAATTAATTTGAAGTTGGAAAAAAGGTAATATATTGCAATATATCACAGAATATCGCAATATGTTTAAAATTGCAATATTGTATCGTGACGTAAGTGTTGCGATATCATATCGTGAGGCCTCTGGTGATTCCCACCCCTACTGAACACCACAAAGTAGTAGTTTCAAATGTTGATACATTTAATTTGAAAGTGACTTCATAATTCAGTGTAGAACAGGTGTGCAGAGCAGTAAAGTGCCTGATTTATCAGGGAAATTACAATTTTATTTCAGTATTTACCAGCAGTATATAACAATAATTCCTAATGATAAAATGTATTAAATTACCACAAGCTGGATCAGGAAAAGCAGCAGAAAATGGACAGATGCATAAATCAATGAAAAATGGTTAGGTTTTTGCAAAGAAAATCGACACTGTCCATAATGAGACGATAAGCTTCGTAGCTAGCAATAATTACAGTGCTTTCTACAGGTCTCATGGTGCTATTGGAAAAGAAGGATCAGCCTTGTGTGCGCACAATCCAGTGTTGCAACAATCCTACTTTTAGTTTATACAGTAGGCTGTGTTGGGCAGTAACATATTTCATTCAAATGTTGCATGTTCTTGGCTGGCTTGTTTGTGTGCAGTAACCGAGGCTAAACTGGACCTGCCTGCTTTTTTATTTTTACACATTAAATACAAAAGATTCCACGTGTGGATAAGAAGATATGGCAAGGTAAATTAAGTGGATTTAGGAGTGAGTGATGGTGTAACAGTAATAAAGACAAACAATGTTTTTATCTTGACATCCTTTAAGTCCCTCATTCCTTTTTTGACATTTTTTGGAAGCGCAGAAGCAAACCAAACAAATTTTTTTAACTCAAAAAATAATTTAAACAAGCAGTACAAAATGTGTAAAACAGTTAAAACAAATGCGTTCACATGAATGTTGCACATCATTTTGACATGCTTTTATCTTTAAACTGAAACAAAGAAAGTTAAATAAAATCTGACTCATCTACGTCTCACTCAACTCACACTGAGCATCACCACCACAGATTTAACACCAAAGAGATACATAATTTGTATATAAAAAAAGATAAAACGCTGTGATCTTAGCATGTATGATACATGAAACATAAGAAAAATGTAAGCAGGTCTTAAACTGGTTATGTGTAATCAAATAATCAAAGCTCTGTTGAAATGTCATTAAATTAAAAAGGTAAAAGTCATTTCCATCACGTTTCCAGTGTTTCACAAATGGCCTGTTCAAGGAAGTGAACTACTAAATACCAGCCTTTTATTCAGCTGCCATTTAATTAGATGAATCACTGGCCGCCCCTCTGCTGCCTCAGTCAGATATGCTGCTATCTCGCTGATAGAAAAAGTCAGACACCAGTCAGAGACCAGTGGAAGACTAATCACCAGGCAGGCGTTTGGATGACTGGGACAGAGTTCATCTGGCCAATTTACGGATGTTACTGAGGAGTCTCCTGCTGTACTCCCTGTGGTTAACTGGCTGGACTTCCATTACAGTTACCTTTACTCGACTCTCATCCTGAGAAGGGAAGAAAAACCTTAAGTTAGGTGCTGCAACATCTGAAAGAATAGACATTTCTAGCCTCAAGAAATAAATGTTATAAGAGAATGTAGTGAGAAAAAAAATGAATAGGTTTAAATGGTAACCAATTCCAAGCCCAAATTTGTGTTTAGACTGCTACCGAATGGGGTAAACTGCTTCTGGTGGAATATTGAATGGTCTATCTGCTGTTGGCTGGTCTTTGGTGCCAGCTGTCATGACTTACTGTAGATCATTTTTCAAACTATGGCACACCTTCACTAGTATTTTATTATGCGGGGACAGAGAGAAACATGTAGGTCTAACTCAACTGGCAGGCAAGTCCTCGTCTTGTTATTCATTTTTACCAGGGATGAGAAAGTATCCATCTCCCAAAATCCGTGCAAAAAGATGTTAGCCAAGTAAATTTCAAAGTACAGTCTAATTTCTGCTTTTTTTGCTTTGCTTTTTTTTGTCATCTAAGACAGTATCAGCATTTCTTTAAACTATTTTTACAGTGACAACTCTTGCTCTTTCTACTATTTTTGACTGCACACCTGGAAAACCCACAAGTGTGTGACGACGACGACGACGACAAGGTTCCATTTGACAGAAGGTGACAACTTATATAAAAGTAATGGTCTTCAAAAGGACAGGGACTGGGAGAAAGAAGGCTTGTTCATTTTCTGTAATATGTGTGGACTAATGTTCCAATCACATCTGGAGAAAACAATTACTCATTGGCCTAACATTCAACCCCTATTCTCTGCCTCAGATGGTGGGGTGCGGTGGGGTTCTTCTCCCTGAAGAATTAAAACAACACAACTTCTTGATGCTGGCTCACTTACAAGACATGTAGACACACACTTTAACACACACACGCAACAGAAGCCAATAGCCAACACACACCTCTTACTACCTCACAGAGAATTAATGAGATACTGTGCTGAACAGAACTACACAAAATGGAGGATCCCTGCGGAGAAATTTGAATAATTAAGCTGTAAAGAATAAATAAACCAATATTAATAAGATTTATTTCCAGTGTGTCAGCATGCTAACACACTAAACTAAGTTGCTAAACGTGGTGTCAGCAACTTAGGTTAACAGGTTAGCATGTGGACGTTAGCATGTAGTTTAAAGCACCGCTGTACCTAAGCAGAGCCTCAAGACAATTACATGCTGTATATTTACAGTAACATAATTTTCTATTTATCTTATGAACTTTAAAAGTTGGCACCATCGCTAAATGGGAAATTACAATTGGCCAATGGAAAAAAAAACACAGTGGCCCTATTTTCTTAACCGCACCACAAACTACCTTATCCGCAGTTGAATTAATATTCCTGTCCGCAATAAGCTTCATCAAAAGTATATTGAAGGGCTACTGTATTGTTTAATAGCTTTGTTAATTTGTTCACCCATCCCGTCATAAGTGCTCATTGTCAGACACAAGATAAGGAAGCAACATGTAAATGATCATATTCATAAGGCTTTGAATGGCACCTTCTAAGCCACATAAGGATGCACATGCACAAGGACAGCAAATATACCTCAATGTGATTGACAAAGATTGCCCAGAGTGTGGTTTGTATATGATGTAAAGAGTGTGTGGCTCTCAATGACCTGTCTGTTAACATAAGGCAGGAAAACAGGTCCCATCTGACACTAATGTATTCATTTAGACAAAAACAATCCATTCATTTTAGACAGACAGATGCTCGGAACAGTATAGTACCACAGATTTAAGACAACCAGCCTGGAATAGACTCAAAGACTCCCTATGACTGGGACTCAATATATTGGATCTAGTTATTGGTTGGAAATCAGATACACTTTCCCAAATTCTAATTGCATTAATAACCTTGGTTCGTCTTTTAAACAAATGCAAATTAGGTGTGTATGTGAAAAATGCACTTTCTGTACTCAGTAAATCTAATTCTGCAGGCCAAATCTGATCTTCACCATCATCTGAATTCCATTAACTCCACTAAGAGATGAGATGGGCCTCTTCTATAAGTGCCTGATTCGTGCACTCTCCTGTCTCTGTGGGGCTCCACCTTAATGAAACATGACAGACTGTTAAGATGGAATCTTATTTAAATACTATATTGCATATTTGTCAGTTTTTGGTATAAACCAGATGTTTCCATAATACATGAAAAACTTACAGCTGCCATCCTACTAACAACATAAACTATCAAAGTGGAAAATGTGACATTTTGTCTTTTTCACATGGACTACTCTACTGATAAGGGGCCAGTATGCTTCAAAAGAGGGGCTTGTTGGATTGTCGAACAGCATCTGAAAACCCGCTCACTGCATACCTGCTGTATATTTAATCTAATTACATTTATTTTATGCAAACTACCTTTCCTCATATCTATTTGCACAGTTATTTGGACAGATATTTGGACAATGCATAATTAAGGTATATGTAATATATATAGCTTTTTTTAAATGTATTATAATAAATACTGTAGTTCTGTTTCATACCTCTTTAAATTGTTTCTTGTAACATGAATTTCCCTTCTGCTGATCAATAAAGTCATGAAGCGTGATATCAGTAACAGAGAAGGAAAAGATTTGTATTAAAATTATTTCATCTGTCAGAAAGTGTGGTCCAACACCTCCAGATAGACATGTTTAAAAAAATGTAAGTCTGAAAATCAAGAAGCAAAGATTGCTGCACCACTGGAATCACCAAAATTGTGCGGTTTCACATTTATACTTGATGGGGATTTTAGTGCATTGTGCTTGTTAAGTCTAACAATTGGTTTATTATCCCCTAAAACAATTCAAACTTGAGTTTATACGCAAGAGAACAAACAGCATCTTTAAAATATGATCCTGAGCGTGGTTGTGCTTTCTCTGTGTTCTTGTTATAAAAAATTACAATTACATTAATCTTGTTAGGCTCTGATATTTCATGACACTGTTCTATTTATATGAAAACACTGTGGTAGATGTCTGATCTTTCTTGACTGGGAAAGAACTAAAGCTGAGGTAGAAGGGCACTGAACATGTGAATCACAGACTCTTTCTGCTCTGTGCTCGTCTTTTTGAATCAGAAGCTCTGAAACAAAAAACGTCAACTTTGACTAACACCCACTGACAATAATATCATATAATACAATGATAAGACTCGTTTAGAATATGTATCTGCTCAGACCTCATTATGTAACTTTGTGGCATATCAATTCTTGTCCTTTTTCTACAACACTACAAAAATATGACAATTAATTAAAAGGTGCAGGAAAAAAACAGATAGGATTTATGTTAATTGTGTTGGTAGTCTTGACAAATAATTCCTAGAAATGTCATCAACACCAGTACCTCAATGCTGTTTCGCTCACTTCTGCGCTTCACCTTTGAAGTGCAATTAATAAGTGAGGTTTTTCCAAATTAACTGTTCTATATACTGTATGTTCAATTGTATTTTACTGTTATAGTTGTAGATTTGGGCAGGTCTAGTGTTTAACTCCGCTAAAAGGCATGCACTGCAAAATATAGACTTTAATGAGGAGTGCTTATTGTGCCATGTTATGCTATTCATTAATGGGTTGTTATGTTAAAGTAGCTATGAGGAATCTAATGATCATAAATGACATGTAACAGCAAACGAGACTAACAGTGAAAAGGACACTTTTTTTTTTTATATATAGTTTTTGCCCGGGTCCGATTTTTCCAGCAAAGTCACAAAATGATTTACGGCAGGTAGACCGGCTCTACAGTAAATATCTCACATATTAGAGATTTTATGAAGGTTATTATTTTGAATCATTAACAGTCCTGTAATTGTCTCAATCTGTTGAAAGCCCGAACCAAGTTGACTTGGGTTTTTCCGGTGTTACACCGAAATCTGTGACCCTTTCAATAGATGGAGACAATTACGGGACTGTAAATGATTCAAAACCAACCCTGAATTGGCCCTCTTTCTCCTAGACAGGTATGTGATATGTCTATTACATTCATAAAATAACTTTACAATGCGAGATGTGATTGTACGTCAGTAGCCTAAATTAAATTATTATTATTATTATTAAACGTCGGGGGAGACTTGCACTGGGGGGCTTGGACCCCGTTCATAACCGATTGCAGTTCTAGTTATGTTGGTTGCTACAACAAACTCTTGCTAATGCTTTGGCTCGTGACAGCTAGAAAATATCTTTATGACACTACTGCTTTTGTATAAAGGGGCTGTTAGAATCAACACAAACTGAAAGTTCCTCATAGCTGCTGTAAAGCTGGTCATATTTTTAAAGGAATCACTCATTTAGAAAACTGGCTGTTTGTCTCACATTTTATGTCCAGATTGCCATGAAAATGTGTTATTGATATCGATGGTTCTCAGAGGATGATTTAGAGAGAACATTCATGCTTGTACCACATGACTCCTGCAGCCCTGAGGACAAACTGTATTTCGAGCGCCACTACTGGTAAGGCTGTAAAAAATTAAATCAAAATGAGCAGTATGTTGTTTGTTCTGACCAAACCTTCTGTATTGTGGGCTGTAATGAAAATTGCAGCCTCCAGCATCTGCTAGTGGGGCTTCAGGCTTTTTCTTGTTCAATGGTAAGTAGCAGTGGTATGCTAACATTCACTGTAAACAGACAGTCAAGAATATTTCATTTTGTTTTGTTCATTTGTAAATGAAGATTCCTCTTCATTGCAACAAATATCACCATATGTTAAATTAGACAGCAGCTACAGAAAATGTGCCTTTGTGTGAAAAAAGACTGAATGGCAATACTTTCCCAGGACTTTGTGTAACTCCTCATAGAGAAGGTTTTACATTATTTTCCAGACTATGAAGAACAGTTTATGAAATTTGCTTAATGCTCCTTGTGGGTTTTTTGAGGTCAGAACACAGACCCTTCAGAGCTCATGCTACATCTCAATCATTCCACTCAGACTCTCGGCATGTGCCCCCCATAGCAAATTAGCCTCTGAATAATTAAGCTAATTAGGCGTAGACAGACAATAGCTAAATGCTAATTGGTGCCTAATTAAGAGAAACGAATCCACAGCTACATTTGTTTTCTGTTATCCAAAGTGCACTGGCTACATAACAACTCCCTTGTCACTGTGATACTAATTGAAATTATTTTGGATTCATGTCGTGTGACTGAGTGCGTTGTGATTATATTGCATTTTGCGCATCTTGTTTTGTGGCTTTACATTCTTGGGACTGCAGTTTAACCAAAGATAATAACTGGTGACAAGTCTTGTTGTTAAAAAATTACAAATGGCATGTAGCCCATTAATAAGAACCAACACACCTCAATGCCTTATGCTTTAACACCAGGGGATGCTTCACATAAAAACAGCAAGTGTTCACTTTTTTATTTGTAGAATTCATTCTGAAGATTTTATCATGCTCCTTTTATGCCTTTCTGCTATTCAATGTATGGAAAGCATCTCCTTCCACCTCTGCCTGCAACTAGCTCATCCTGAAGATTGCTGCAGATCAGACAAAATGTTGTGCCAATCAAAATACTTAATCTCTAAACACTGCAAGCTTTGAATCTCATCATGTTGTGATCATCATCCTTCATTCGTCACCACAAAACATGACAAGGGAAGTTCTATTAAGTTCTGCAGCTTCCAGTTACATTTTTAGAACTGAAATGAGACCATTTAATGCTTTTAAAACAATGTCACTTGTTTGCAATCCTTGTTATTTTTGAAAGCCCATTTTCCAGAACCATTATACGTGTACTGCTGGTGTATTCGTTCAGAACAGAGATAAGACAGCTGTGTGAAACAAACATGCATTAACCAATCATGGTTGAGTATTCCTGCAAGGCAGATATCACTGACAGAGTTGTCACAGCTTGCAGGACAATGATGAGCACCATTGTAAGAGGTTACATTCTGCGTTTTCTATTCCTGGGAAACTAAATTGCATTGTACCAAATTCTATTGTGTGCTCCCGTGTATAGCTACTTACGTTGTACGTCTCCAGCTTGACTTTGTTTCTAAAGATGTGAGTTGTGAAGTTGGTTTTCTGAAAAACTTCATCGAATGCAGCCTCGTCCTTACACACACACACACACACACACACACACACACACACACACACACACACACACACACACACACACACACAGGGTCTGTTAAAGTTAGACCTGGAAAAATTGTTAAGGCAATTTTCTTGTCAAATGGGAACAAACTAGTTTAAGGAGAACACAGTGTGTGTGTGTGTGTGTGTGTGTGTGTGTGTGTTGTGTGTGTGTGTGTGTGTGTGTGTGTGTGTGTGTGTGTGTCTCACTCACTGTGTCTCTGAGCTGTCCCAGTGTTTCTGCACTGTGACCTAACAGGACCTCAGCTGTCTCCTGGAAGCATGTCACCCACTGGTTATCCCCGAAGTCTGCTAAGTTGGCCTGAGAGTCAGACAGACAGAGATGATGAAGGGGGGAGAGATTATTCATGTGTCCATGTTCGAGTGCGTCTATGAGTTATCACAGAAGTTACAATATTCCTCAAAGTCAACGACATTGCATGTGTGACAAACGAACATTAATGATGTGCACTGTATGCATTTTGCACTTACAGAAAGTAGGAGTCTGTATTTAAAGTTAGGGAACTCTTGGTTACACTTTTCGCAGCGGTACAGTCCGTTTTGTTGGTCGATGACCTTCTTGTTGCAGTCTGCAGATGGACAGGCCTGGTATAGACAATTCTCCTTACGAGTGTATATCACTGTCGCCATGCAGCTGAAATAGTCCGTCTGAGAAGAGAGAACATAAGTGGGAGAGGAGGAAAACTAATTATGTAGCAGCGAGATCAATAAAAACTACCAAATCACATCAAACTGCTGCAATTTGAACGTCTAAGAGGCTGCAGTTAATTTGCAGGTCCTACCCCTTTACACAATATTGTGCTGAGGAAAAATCTAAGCTGCAAATCAAGTTACATACTGGAAAAATATACCAAAGCAGATGAACCTTAAACACTATCATTAAATCATAGAAAATGTTTGTGCTGCTATTATATATATATATATATATATATATATATATATATATAATTTTTTTTTTTGTGAAACCCCATTGCTCCTGCATGGAGAATGACAAGCCAACTTTACAAAATATTGACCAGATGTATTTCAAGAGCATTGCATTAAATGTATCACCTTGGCAACTGCAACAGTGTAATTGCTACAATGTAGCAGTATGATTCACCAGATAATTAACATTGGCCCTCAAAAGCATATTTCAAGTCACTAAACGTGGTAAACAGACAGAATACTACCGACTACTGTTGCAGGAGCAAGGAAGTGAGTCAGGGTAGCAGTGTTATGGATCATCTAGTTTCCCTGTTTAACTGGAAGCTTTCTCCCTTGAATGTGTGGGTGGTTTCTTGTAGTACTGGCAGATGTTAAAAACATGAAGATAACTGTATCTGTCCTTGTGACTGTCTTATATTTGCCTTGTTTCATTAAAATGTCAGATCATACCACTCTGATTCTTTTTTTAAAGTCTTAGCCTCGAATAAAACTGTTACCAAGCCTTTTTCAGTTGCATTGTCAATTTCAAACAAAAATCGAATGCAAGAAGAATTCAAGCCTACACCACAGACATGAAACAGCTTTTCATTTCAGGCTGTTAGTGTGAGGCCACATGATTCTGGAAATGATGCAGCCAAATGCATGTGTGACTACGCCACTCATGCACTCGGAACAGATAATTATCGACCTCTTAGCTTAAAAATGATTCTTAGTAAATGTATAAATGTTGACTGTTTACCTTAAAACAATTTTGTCATTTCTCATTAAGCACATTTGCCTGGAACATTCTTAAAACTTTTTTTCTTATTAAAAATAAAGATACAGTAAAGGTCCTAGTTGAGGTAGCATCTTTGTCTCATTTTGAGGCTGGATGATCAATTAAAGAAATCCTGCCCCTGCAGAAGAAGTGGATCCTCTCTTTCTCTCGGTGTCATTACATACACAGACTTTAAAATGACAGAGCTATGTGTGCCAGGAGAACAAGTCTGAACATTGCAAAAGCTGTTGCGAAGCTTTTTAAAAGCACAAATCTTAAAAGATGTACAACGAATGGACCGGAACAAGACACCTCATCAAAGCGTTTGTTATGTAGGAGGCTGCATCTTGGTAAATAAATAAGGTGCCAGATGGCTCAGCCTGTAAAAACACAATGAGTAATCATTAGTCCATAGTACAAGAGTCAAAATCAAAAAGAGTGGTAAGGTACAATGACCAATTTCAGAACACGTAATTCTGAAATTGAACACGCTTCAAACTCTTTTCTGTTGGGGTACAACAGCAGATTAGCTCAAAGGGTAGCTCCCCTGCCCACCATACTACAGTTGATAACTGTAAAAACATTGTCTGGTCTGATGAATTCCAGTTCCAACCAGACCAACCACTGGAGGCGATGCATGGCATGCATGGTAACAACTCTACAGGCCATGTTCATTCATTCATGACCATCACGTAGCTTCAGGTGATAGGTACTGTGATAATGCTACCATCAGTACAGAAAGTGTGCAGGAATGGTTCAGAGCAATCCTGTGGTCAATGCAGTCCCATTAAACAGCTCTGTGATGAAATCAAACGCAGCAAGATCATAAAGAAACATTCACATATCAAACCTTTGGGGGGATGCTCGGTTCTCATCCAAATGTTATGAGTATTCTTTTGACATTTTCTCGTATAATTGTTATTGGTATTTTTAAATCATAACTTTGCAGCACACAGCAAATGTCACGAAACCAAAGCCCATCAACCGCTCGATGGTGTTTTAAGCCCCCAACGTCTCCTTCCAGGCAGCGCTGCAACCGTTGACTTCAAAGCACCTAACCCTAACCATAACCATTGCCTAATCCTTGTGAGACGTTACCGATAAATCCATCAAACTGAAGTGAGAGAAAAAGAATGTAAGGAGGCGCAAACGTGCTCCTTCTAGTGCAGACAGGACATCCTTCAACAGTTTTAATAATGCGAATAAATAAGCTGTTTAGGGTAAAAAAATAAAAGTACAAAATTTAATTAAACTCAGATCAAACTTGGCATCATCAGTAAAACTGTTGCCAACAAGTCAGTCCAGCTGGTTGATGCACGCTGTTTACACATCTTAATTTGACTTCTAAACAATCTTGGAACAGTTTAACAAAGAGAGCAGAGGGAGTTGGAGAATTCTATGCATAATTTATGCAAGATGAGGTGACTCTCTCTCTCCCTCTCTAATACATAAATTGTGCTAATGTACACACACACACACACACACACACACACACACACACACACACACACACACACACACACACACACACACATAACAACACATACACATGACTAACATGCAAGGTTGTATGCAAAGACTCAAACTTACACAAAACTTACTTTGCAATACAGATACAATGGGCTAAACTTTTTTCAACTATGAATTTAAATTAAAGTGTACACAGTCAAACAGAATCAAATTAAAATGCAGCGATGTTGCGGTAATTTAAACCGATATTAACACCTAAAGCGGCAGAACTCACACTGTGTTAAATCAACAGCTAAAAAGGAAAGAAATGCTAATTCTGGGGGGGGGGGGAACTATTTTCTCATCCTGTGGAGAAGCACAGGATTCAATTTCCATAAATACAAAAAATGCACACAGTAGATGAACTGTGTCTCATTGGGAAGAAGCACACGTGTATACGCCTGCATACAAAGCTTGCATATGGATATAAACAAGCACAAAGCGATAAATATGATACACATGCATATGTAAGAGACCACAGAAAAATCCGTTTTCCTAGCTTCACCAGAGGGTATTTCTTCCACCAGGAGAGCAGGCCTTGAACAAGATGTTGGAATTACAGCCAGAATTTAAAATGAAATGCTATAAAATCCATTCTACACAAAAACTACAAGCAATAGCTGGGCCAGACTCATTACTAATGTTGGCCTAAATGAGTCTATCAAAGACTCTCTCTAGGATGCTGGCCAAATTCACACACTGACTGAGCAATCCTGCCTTCGTTATACAACCCACACGCTCTGTAAAGTGTTCAGTAGGAGCACTGAATGTGAAAAGGCCATTGTGTTCTCTGCATCCCTTGTGAGATGGTTGATGTTGTCCTGTGTCCCCACGACCTCTACAGATACTGTCAGTCAGACTTAGAGCTTCCTGACACTTTCTTCCCGCTAGCCAACACTGACTCACATCCCCATATCTGTCCACCCATCCATCTACCCAGTACCCATGCCACACAGCAAAAACCCCTCCGAAACACTTCCTAAGAAGGTTTTTTTAATTAGGAGAATTTCTCCCGTTAGCAACAGCCCTCTCCCCCTCAAGACCCCTCTCCCATGTTTCCGCCCGCATGTCTGCCTCATCACATTTTGCAGACTTGGGCAGATTGGAGTGCTGGAAGGCTGAAGAGGTGGGAAGGCGATGGATGGGGAAGGTGGTAGGAGGGTGGATGTGGCAGGAAGAAAAAAACAGGACACTTTCTTTGGGGGCTTGTTGAAGGCTCATGATGTGGCAGATGCTACAGAGAATGTGAGGATAGCGGTCAGCAGGATCTGGACCATAGCACTTCCATCACAACTAGACCACTTTAAATAGATCCCCCTGCATTTGTCATCATCTCTGCCCTTCTTCTGTGTTTTTTTTTTGTCTCCCTCTGTATTCCAGTGTGTACACAGAAGCCTTGGGGCAAAGTCTGAACCTTAAGCACACTGAAAAGAAACCTAGAAGAGCAGCTGCTGATTAACGCTGCACAATAACAACGCTCACAGACACACAAAAATATGTGCACAGACTTACCTAAAGATTCATACATGCACTCATAAACACACACACCTGAAAATACTTTTCATTCTTATCACACCAAATCCCTGTGTCACCTTCTGGCACCTAAATGCAATTAAAATTTGTATGTGGAAGGGCAACCAAGTGAAAATCTACTTCACATAATTGACGTGGCTGCACATGCCAACTTGAATGCTTGTGTACACACACACACACACACACACACACACACACACACACACACACACACACACACACACACACACACACACACACACACACACACACACACAGAATGTCAAATTAGATTCCTTCAAAGTATAAGCTAATGATTTGGATTCCTTCATTATTACCAAAGCTGCTGCCTCAGAGTGTGTGATAGACAACCCCCTAAAAGCCATTTAATCACAGTAACGGTTGGGGGTACAAAGGGCAGAGACAGAAAAGAGGAGAAGACAAAGAGAAGAAGAGAAGGTAAAAAGACAGAAAAAGAGGAGGAATAAATCTGAGTTCAACTCTTTTTCCCACATCTGCCAGTTCGTATCCTTTTCTAAATAACCCTTGTCACTTCTCCCTCTTAGTCACCACACTCTTCCCCCCGTTGTAAATGCCTTGTCCCCTTCCATCCTGCAACGCAGGTTTGTCAGTGACATGAAGTTTAAGTGCCTGGATTTTCTTCCAGTCTCTCACTCTCCCATGTTCTCCGTCCATGCTACTTCCCTTCTGGTACTGTTATGCCCTATAGGCTTCCTCAAACTCCCAAACATAATTAGAAACTTTCATTAGAAACGACATTGATCTTGAAGCTACCCATAAGTGGCTTCTAATTAAACATGAGGGATGAGGGAGACTAGTCAGAGATAAACCTAATTAATTAGATAGAAGGTTTATGAGTGTGGCAGACCACTTTTAGTCTAAAGCATCGCATAATTCAGTGCAATGACACTTTTAAAATGGCACAAGGTTCAATTTCAGAGTTCTCATATGCTCCTTCAATGGCGTACGCCAGTTCAACCAGCAATGCTAATATGTGAGTATCACTATCTCCCTGCCACAGATAAAACAAGAGAACCATGACTCTAATCCAGGAAGTCATAGAAAAGCACAGCCCGAAACTATTTACAATGAATGGAAGACTCACTGTGGATTTGTGTTGGGCTAAACGCTTGCGTTCAAATGAGACTCACTAAATCCACGTCTGTTCACAGAAAATCTTCCCTGATAGTTTTAAATAAGAGGCTATCAGTGTAATCTCTACATGGCTATATAAACACCATCCAACTTATGTGTTATGCCCCTGCAATGTTTAGTAGCAGGGGTTGTTTTAGCGTGCCTGACGTCAATTTCCACTTTGTGACTCCCTACATTTTTCAGCCAGTTCAGCTGTGGGTTATACTGTAGCTAGAAAAAGCATAAGTAGAGTAAAGCAAGTAAGAGCAAGTAAGTGAAATATGATGGACTTGTTCTGGTGTGAGTGCAAAACAGTAAAGCTGTAACTCTGTGATTTTCAGGGACTGACGGCAAAAGCCTGTGTTTACTGTGCTTGGCTTTCAACACTGAAATATTTTCTTTTATCAAACTCTGTTGTACTGTAGCTATTCTGAGGTTACGTCATCTGTAGGGTTTTCTTTCATTTCGTCTTCAAACAGTAGCCAGCTGCCCAAGTGAGAGAAGGATTTGCTGACTCACATATCAATCCTCTTCCAGCCAAGGTTTTCATAAAGAACTGGCTCAGAGATCAAACTAAAACTGCAATGCAAAAAAATAGATTTATGTTTTGCTGTTACACTCGTGGTGGGTTCATTTCTACCGGATCTACTGTAGATGCCCTGTTTTGAGAGCCAGTAAACCTTCAAATTTAAGTTATACAACCATATAAAAACAAGTTAAGTTGTAAGTGTCATATTTGCTCATGGTTTTTATATTATAATTCTTACTTTCTGGCCCTTTATTGTGGAATGCACTGAGTCATGGAAATGCCTTAATGAATCAACCAAAGCCAAAGAAACAGAAATACTGTAAATGCAACACATTCATTGAAATTAAGACATTAAACCTTAGTTTACATCTTCATTGCCTACACCACTTACTTGGTCTTCAAGTTAATTGTTTTTATGTTAATTCAGAGTGAATTAATAAATTATTAATAAAGTATGAATTCCAACTCCATGAATAAAAATTAAATCTGACTTGTGGAGAGATTTAGCCATAATTTCATTGTAGAGTTGAAAGGAATTTGCAATACTTTTTAAGCAAACATTTAAATGTTCCTTTTAATAGATTTTCTGTTGAGACATTCAGATGGTAGAGTCAGAATTTGCCGTAAACAGAATGAGAAGATGGCTCCGTCATGCCTCGTTACCACTGTGCAGGCTGGTAGTGGTGGTGGTGTAATGGTGTAAATAAATAATCATCAGATCGGTAATAAAAAAGTACTTATTATTTGCAGTTTTAATTTATTGTGAGGCCAGTTATCCATGATAATACAACATCTGATATCGACAGGGCCTAGAAATTAAAAAGACGTCACCAAAAGTTTTATGGTAGCTTTTTCTTTAAATGGTCAATTAATCCAAATACCAAAAACAAATGGTGTCTAGCTACGGAAGTAATTCTGGTTTCATCTGGCCCAGTTTTTAGATTTCTGTCTCTAATATCCGTTCTTATTAAGGTGAACTAACACTTTAAAGAGTCAATTTCTGTTTTCTGTTCTTGCCTTTAGATCGGTGCCTTGCTATGCTTTACTGTATGCATTTATGTACAGTATGTATTTATGTATGTACTGCACCTTCTCTGCTTGTCCCAACTGTTCATTCTTAACGTCGCTCAGTGTTTTCCAGTTCACCTTTGCGCCGCTCCCCACTGACCTCGTCTCTGTCAGGGATTGGCTGTCAAGCGCATAGCCTCTCTGGTCATACCTGTAGTGTTGACATTAAAACACACAGCACAATTGTGCAAATAAATGTATGCACAGTCTTGCACACCAAATACAAATACACATACATGTGAAATATAACATGCATTATTTAGAGTGTAAGAAGACAGAAAGAAAAAACCAAAGGAGAGTCTGTCTGTTGAGTCAAATGAAAACACAAATAGAGCATGCTTGAGAAAGCAATCACTGGATACTAAAGTGATTAAACTTGACAGGTACATCAATATTAGTCATCTGTGAACATGTCCAGGAGTCTATAGTGAAAAACAGGGTGTAAAAGAAAGTGAGTTTGTGTGTATTTGTTTATATGAATGCATGTGTGTTATATTAACAGACTTTGATTTTTCCTGTGAAGGAGATACTGCACTGGATTTGCTATTATCTAAAGAAACCGCCTTCAGCCATGACTGAATTGCTCCCTTAACTGATTTACAGCCACTGCATCTGTATCCTGCAATCCATTTTATCTGACATATGGCTGTCTATCACGGACAAATGCATTCATACTTTAATCAGCTTTTTATATTTATATACATTTTGTTCATTAACAGTTTCTTTGCTGAGGCTAAAAGAAAAACAATGCTCATCTGTCTTTTCTTTTGTGTAGGCACTCCATCTATTAATTTATCTACCTTTTTAATATTCCCTTTTACATCTTAACGCATCAGCGTGACTCCTGCTCTGTATTATAGCCGAGCAGAGCAATCTAATCAAGGCATCATCCAAATTCATCAGTTTCCTCCAATTTTGCAAGGCAGCATGGTCAAAACAATCCCACAAAGCATCACATTGCCACAGGAACTAGAGTCAGACAGATTCTCTTTGTCTTTGTAAAGCGCAGACCTACATGTAAAAAAGAAGTGGAAAACACTCTGTCTGCTCCTTGAATAACATTCATTGTCATTCCTTCACCGCTGTCAGCGTGAAAACTGAAGAGCGGACCAAACAGTAGCAGAGATGGGGGGGGGGAGTAAGGGTTTGAGAAGAATGGAAGGAGGAGAACTGCTTTTATTTAGCCCTTTGAATGTTAGGATGCGATGGTGTATTGACCAAAGACTATAAGACCAAGATTAAAACTGGAGCAATGGATGCTCTCTCTCCACTCTCTCCCTTCTAGCACACACGCATGCACACAGATGGCTATTGTTCAAGTAGCATCTAGCAAAATTTAGAAACCAGATTAAAAGAGTGAACAGAATAATGTCCACAGGTACCAACAAACCCAAATTGTATTCACACTTTGATGCTGTGAGTGCACTGTTTGACGCTGCCTAAAATAGCTTTCAGTGTAACACACACAATCACACTGAAGCACTGATATGTACACACACGGGGGGGGGGGGGGTTTATACTTCAGCGGTGGCTAGACTTGGGAACAGCCATAATGAGTGAATGAGTCATAATTTAAAATCCCTCTACAGGAAGTGCTAATAAGAATCCAGTTTGATGCGGCTCACCATGTCCCCATCTTTCTGTGCACGTACAGTAGCAGTTCAGAGCTGGAATCTAGAAATATCCGTGTTCTGCTTTTCTGTTATTCCTGCATCCAATCCTGTCTACATCCTGTCTAGAGTCCCGCTGGAACTGAAGAGGCACATTTCACCAGTCTCCTGACACGTGATCATCAGGGCTTTGCACTTAGGTTTGTTCATCAGTGTTTGGTGTTTATTATACTATATTCTACGTATATAAGCGTTACAGAAACAGGAGGGATAAGATCTTGAGTGATTTGTCTGTGTGTTTGAACATACCGTGTCTTGAGTGGTGCTTGTGATAAAGTGATTGGATTTCCGTGCGCACTGCACATCCCAGCATTTGTGGATAATTTTGTAAGTGTTTATCAATGTGTGTTGGTGAGCGTTGGTGTATGTGTGCACACCAGTGTGACTCACCAGGCCCGCAGACTAAAGGCCTCCGGTATGTCTGGGTTGACCATGACTGTTGAACTGAACAAAGCAGAGAGAGATATGCCCCCAAAATCAGATAAGCGAGCTCCTTTGATGGCGACTACAGGCTCCCCGGAACCATCAAACTTCTCCGCCTGGAGAAAGGACAAACTGTGTCAAAGACAGGAATTGAGGAGAGGAAGATGGAGAACAAGAGACGGCAAAAGCATTTGTGTTATTGTCTCTTATATGTTCAGCCTGTTTCTGCAGCTTGCAGAAACCAGAAAGTAATATGTGGTATAGTTTGCTTTTATAATTGGACAACCTACAAGTTAATTTGAAAGTCATTTTTGGATTTTGGAAAAGAGGAGGGATTAGCTCTTGCAGATTGAATGAGCTTAGTGAAGAATAGTGCCATTTCATGCACATTCGAGAGTTATTTAGCCTTCCGTCTCAAATCAGAGACTCTGGTCCAAAACAATCCTGAAGGTCACACGGATGATTTGACTGATCCAAATTTTACAGCCTAGAAAACCCAATCAAACAGCTCTGAATGCAAGAGCACTCACACAGATATGTTACGCACATAAACGGATGGACACATTCATAAACACACGATTAATTACAGCCTGCTCAACATGTTTTTAAGTTAAACTGCAAATCCATCCATAGATACAGACAGATATTAGGCAAGGAAGGAGAGAGCGAGAGGAAGAAATTACAGTTAGTACCTCCTCTCCCCACAGTGTGACTGTCACCACTTTGCCAGTTGTGTCTATTATGTCGAGGGCCCTCTTGGAGACTTCTCTGCTGGTCTTAGTGGTGATACGGGATACATCCTCAGCACTCTTACACACTCCAATCACATCTACGGGCAGAGAGAGAGAATCATTTTACATATCTATCTATAGATAGCTCACGAATACAGGCAGAAAATTATACTTATAATTATGTAAAACAGGGAGAAAGCAATAGTTCATTAAGTGAGAGAACCTTTTGAAATGTCTTCACATGGTGTATAGTGTAAAAATGCCCCCTGGGTATTATGAAGTGGTATCACATCACAGGAGTAAAGACCCAACACAGCAGAGTTTACACCCCTCTGATATTGCTAAGTCAAAGCCATATGACATAAATGTCATAACAGGCTGGCTAACACCCTGGCCCACACTCCAAATCACAACAAACACACTCATTCATGTTTCCTGTCGTGCCCGAGGCCTAAAAACTTCATTCAGGATTGCTGATTCACTGAAGAGCTGTTGCTGCTGAGCTCAAAGACAGTGAAGAACCTGGCCTATCATGACTAATATCAACAGTCAACAGTTGTTCGTTTAAATGTGCTATACAAATAAATTGACTTGACTTGACTTGACTAATATTAAAACATCATCAGAATAAGTCAAATTAATTTATAAAGTGCTTATGTATAACAAATGTCACAATAATACTGAAAACAAAGAAAATTAAAGATTAATCAAGAAATTGTGTAAACAAAAAAAAGATGGGATGGAATGCATCCCCATTCTATGACGTAAGGTTATCAATATAACATTTGTGAAGTGGTATTTGAATATTGCATTGTATACGATCATGTTTTCAAGATTGCAGTCTTCTTCCTTGCCTTTGTTGCCACATTGCTATGTTTCTTTGCCACCATCTGTCGATAAGTGGAATAGTGTGAAACAGGCTAATAATAATAATAATAATCAATTCAATTTTCTTCATAGTATCAAATCATAAAAAGAGTTATCTCAAGACACTACAGATAGAGTAGGTCTAGACCACACTCTATAATTTACAAAGACCCACCAATTTTGTTTGTGAAATTAATAAATTGTAAATTTAAATTGCCAATATGTCTTGTTTCTTCAAACTTCAATCATCCAATCCACCAAACGAGTCAATGGCAGAATAAGCTGTTTGGCATTGTCAGAGACGATTTGGCAAATTTTTCATGCGCACAACCCACATACTGAGCTCTGCTGCTCATCCCACAAATGCATGTTCCTTACAAATGGGGCATCATTTGAAAGGGAACTAAACAGGCTTTCCAACGGTATAAGATTTATTGCCAAAAAGCATTGTTACCACAGAGAAATAATCCACCAAACACAAATTTCCTTACTTTTTGTTTTAAGTTTACATTAGATTTAGTATTTAGATCATACTTTTTTTGGTATATTTGTTTTCTGATTTTAACGCTATAAAGACCGTTTTCCGTGCTTGCGTCACTCCCTTACCCCTCCTATAGTCCCTATGGCCACTTGGCCTGTGCGAATGCAAATGGAAAAAAAACGGTTTTGGGGGAGAGTAGTTAGTAGATCTGCTTAGAAGTGGACTTTTCCTATAACTACATTCCTGTAACTACTTGGTCGGAAAGCGGCTTATGACTAGAAATAGTAGTTGTAGAAGTTCATGGCGTAGCAGCGCACTGCAGGGCGTTACAGGGTGTAGCAGGTCATTGCAGGGCATTGCAGGAAGTAACAGGGCACTGCAGGGTATAGCAGGGCGCGGAGCAGGACCATGGCGACAGCTGCAACCATGATTTAGGTGCCACCCTAATCCAAGGAAAACTGCTGGGCGAATAAACATAAGGACTCCAGGGAATAAGCTCCCCAGCGCTAAGTTAGTAACAAGCGTTTCTGGGACATGGATACACACAAATGGAAAGAGAGAGAGAAGCTCAGTGTGTCAAAGGAAGTCCCCCGACAGTCTAAAATTATAACAGCATAATTAAGAGCTGGTGCAAGGCAAACCTGAGCCAGTTATATAAGGGTTGGTAGATGAATCTGACGACTATAAAGAGAAGCAGAGAAGAGAAGGGGTGCCGTGTCTGAAGCTATATACCCTCCCCCGCCGGTCTAGACGAACGCTGCAACTCCTCACTCCCTAACTATAAGCTTTATCAAAGAGGAGAGTTTTACTCTTAAATGTGGTGACGGTGTCTGCCTCCCGAACCCAGACTGGGAGCTGGTTCCACAGGAGAGGAGCTTAATAATAATAATAATAATAATAATAATAATAACAACAACAACTTTATTTGTATAGCACCTTTAAAAACAATAGTTAACAAAGTGCTTTGACAGGAGACACAAAAGCACATAAAATACACATATATACACATCATTTTAATAGTGAAAATAGAAGATGGGACGGCTTTAAAGGACAGAAAAACAACGATTTAACAGGTGAAAAGACTATAAAAGGTATATCTGTGTTGTGTGTGTGCACACAATACAATCAAAACAATTAAAACAAAGACCCACCCATAAAAACATTGCTCTATAGCACTACTAGTGAAAATCTTATGGTGTCAAAATTAGTGCACATGCGTTAAATAAAATGACTAGACAGAATTATAATATGAATTTTGCAAACCAGTCATTCTCTGAACTTCATCCTCCTGTCTGCTAACCGTTCTCTAAACTCTTCCTCTCTCCCCTCCTTTCACCGTTACTCTCTTGCTCTCTGTCTGTGCTCTTTCAACCCTCCTTAATTCCATTATGATTGAGACGATGTCATCCACCTCTGAACTCCATTATCACCACAGGAACAGGCTGACAGTTCTCATTACCATGCTATAATCCCCTACTTAACAAAGGAGCGAGGAGAGAGGGTGAATGGAGAGACAACAGATGACACAAACGACATGTAACGCTGCCCCTCTGCGACCAGCGCAAACACACTCCTCCAGGTAAACCGCTCAGTGCATCTCTAAACTGTGTTGCTGTACTACATGAATCTTCCACTCAGTAGGTTTGCAACCATTAATGTATTGTCCAATATGGCATGTCCAACACTTGAAAGAATTAATAGCCCTTCTTGTGCTGCCATTCTGCAGTCTGCTGACCCTCTGCAGTATAGCACTGTACTATTGTGCAATGCAAAATCACATCGGGGTGTGTGACTGATCACAAGTACAAACTGTGCTGATGGGTGTGGTGAGAAATGCATCTGAAATTGCCCTTTAAAAATTGTACTGTAACTATGCTACTTACTCCCCTTTTAACTCTTGTACAGCACATGATCACTTTGTTTTGAAAATGTGTTACTTTGTTGGTACAGACTGAAATGTGATTGAACAATGATTTATTCTGTGATCAGATAGTTCCTGATTTAAATCAGAATTTTGGCCAAATTTATGATGCAAAGTTTAAGTTATTGTAAGGCTTCTTGCTTTTAGACATTATTTAACATTTAATATCTGTATCCTCTGTTGTTAAATGAAACCAATGGTTTTGTAGACAAAACATGTTTGTATTTCTCAAAAATAAAATATTTTTTGTATCCGCACCAAAACTCAGGTATTGCATCGTCACTAGTATTGAAAACTTTTAAATAATGCCCCACCCTACTCATAAGTAACAAAACAATTGATTAATGTAAGTCTAAAAAGTTGACCAAACAATTAAAAGGGGTCCAACACTGTAACATGCAATGTTATGTCCTCACCTTTCAACTTGCATACAGAATAAGGGCAGTCTTTAAAAAAATACATCCTCATTGCCACAACTACAGAAACATCACCTGTGCATCAACTCAAGAATAATATTGACCAGACTGTCAACGGCACACTGTTCAATCACTAATTTCAACCTCAATCTACACTTGGACCATCCCAATTTAGCTGTCACAGAGATAAGACATTCCTGTCAGGCACAGAGGGCAGGAACTGTAACTAACCTTCATAAAAACAGTGGAATGAGCATTATCCTCTTTTAATCTCTCATCTTTACCATATGCCTGAATTAACCTTCCCATCTGACCCTGTCATAATGTATTCTTTCAGGACACCTGGTACGTAATTGACTGGCACGTGCCTGTCTATTAGCTCTGTTTTTATACCATCTATATCTAGAACTTGTAATTGCCTGGGTCGATGGAGCAGATAGAGAGATGATCCAGCTGATAATCCAAATTTTCTAATACTAGCCTGACATCACCAGCCTACTTTTTGGTTAGTCAATGGGCCTCATGCAAGAAGCATTCATACAAATAGATTCATTCTTAAGTGGCACAAATGAGGGATTTAAGAGGATTTGTGACATTTACAAATTTTCTTGTACTTAATATTTTTTCTTAGGTACGAACAAAATTCACGAGTGGGCCAGACCTGTTGTACGAGTCATGTACAGATAGTCTTACTCTCTCCACAAGGGGGAAAAACACTCATCTGAATGAATTTGGAGTTTAAATAGGAAATCATACTACTAAATAAATAACTATATAACTAAGACAAGCTTCGTGCAAAGTTAATATTCTGTTCACCATATAATCATCATCATCATGGCCGCCAATTTACTAAGAGATTTGTATTGGCTGATTTCGGCAAACAAATTTGTACAGTTCAGTAGTTGTAGGAAAATTCTCTCAGTCAGACAACTATAAATATTTTCTAACAGTTCCAGGTCTTCTAATACCACTACTGACACTGCTTAACATAGCATCATCTGCTGATTTCTAAAAGCAGGACCTGAGTGAAATTCTTCTTTTTACTCTTCGTTAAGATTTTTGTGCATGAAACGTAACCACAGATAGATGTGAGCACAGGTGGGTCCACCTGCTGGGCATTTCTGCCTAGGGTTGGGTATCGTTTGGGTTTTTTCCGATACCGGTGCTAAAACAATACTTTTAAAACGGTGCCGGTGCCTAAACGGTGCCTGAACTTAAATATATATAATATACACTTTACACTGCTTAACGTAAGCGGTCAGCATTTTAACCATTGTGTTTAACCCAGCTACTAGCTAACGGTAAAGTAGCGTTCTGTGCAGCGATGCGTCTGAAAAAAAAAAAAAAAAAAGTCTATTGCCTATTGGCACCGCATTTCACAGTCCCTCCAGAAAAACGCGATTATGCGATCGCATAATTCAATGCATAATCAGCCAAAGTCTGCATATTCATGCGGGGGCCAGATTTTTTCAAATATGCAGATATATATAGATATATATATCAAATATTTTGCCGCATAAATTGCCGATTTCCACGCAAAATATGCGGTGCTTGCATGATTTCATAATCCCCGCATTTCCGTTGCAAAAAAGGCACATATATCTTAAGCAGAAAGTTGAAAAAATGTTGCGTTTACTTCACACAAGAGCAGCCATTTTCCCCTGTTGCCATGGGAACGTTATGAAGTGACGTAATTACGCGATGTGAACATCATCGAAAAGAGGTTGAATTTGACATGTACTTTGAGTCTCTTAAGTTGGTATCCAATAAGAAAGCTATCTTAATATCTGATGTCTACTCAAATTTCTTTGTTTAAGTGCTCCTGCTGTCTATATTATTAACGATTTTTGTATCTTTTATTTCCCTCTGTTTAGACTATTACTTTTATTTTTACTTTAATATTATATTATTATATTATTGTATATTTTTGTATCTTATTTGTTTACTTATTGCAATGACTGAATATCTGTAAACTATTTTTGGAAATTAAGTTTAAAAAAAGCAGGGTGTTGGGGGAATCACTTTTTCTTTTCTTTTTCATCAAACCGCAGTTTTTCCAAGTTCCCGAAATTTTTGCAAGTTCCCGCAATTTCATCGCATAAAATTGCATAAATATCCTGCATATTCCATCGCATTTTTTAAGAAAACGTGCTGCATAATCAAGGATTTTTGCCCGCAACAATCACAAAAAAAACTCTGTTTTTCTGGAAGGACTGATTTCAGTACCCAAACCTATTTCTGCCTGACACACCTCCGACGGTGCCGTTGTGCAGGCTGCACAACAGCACCAGGTACCAAAGTAACCTAACACCCAGCCATATATGGCAAATTTAATTATGTAACTGCATAAATCTCACGTATGTGTATGTCCTCATGAACAGGTGGCATTTATCAGGCTAAAACAAGCAACTTATGACAAGTTTGTCCAGTTAATAAAGTTTGGGTGATCTGACTTAAAACACTCGTACAAGCAAACATCTCAGCAGAAAGTAAGGAAAAAAAAAAATATGAAAATGTTCTTGCACAATGTGTTCTGGCAAGCTTTTTCTTTACAGAGAAGCCAGACCAAGTAAGCTGTAGAGCAACAGATTGACATCACTTTTCTTCACACATATCAACTTGAACCTTTTCTTCACCTGACTGGACTAACGCACCCACTGGGCTGTTAGTCATGGCTTATGATTTTCACAATAGATGTATTGTACATGGCAGCCATTTAGCAATGTGGTTAAATCCCTCCTTGAATATCCACAAAAATCTATATCTGAATGAATTTGTAGCAAAGAAATATGCCACACAGTTGCTGAATCCACTTCATTTTCTAACACCTTTTTTGTTTACAAAGTTTAGAGAGGGAGTGAGTCATTATTCGAGCCACAGATTGCTGATTGGTTGTGACACATACCTATCTTAATCAGTTGATTATAATTTTTTAAGCCTTGATTGCAAAAAACAAGCTGTATGTGAGATGTAGTTGGGGGAAAAAATTCAAACAGCCCTGTCTCCTGCCTTCGCCTTTTTTTACAAACTGTCCTCGGCACTAAAGCTCTACATGCTCACCTACGGTTAGTAAAGTTGTTTGTCGGTTAAATAATAGAAATGTACAAATAAAGTCTTATTGATGAAAATTCTTCTCTTACCAATGATGGCGTCCTTGTCTCGGTTCTCCAGCTCTGCGATGGGCACAAAGTCACAGTGCACTGCAGGGATGCCCTGATTGTCATCACATGGCACGATGGACGACTGAGCGTGGAGGGTCATCTCGTAGTTGTGCTTCAGTGTGTTGTACTGTTTGTTGGCCACCTTCAGTGTAGCCTTGGTTATGTAGTACACCTACAAAGAATGGGCGAGCAAGGTGAGCTGGCATTATAAAATTAGAGCTTATCAGACTGGTGATTTCCTGTGAATTTGAGGCAACTGTGATCGAATTGGGTGACCACTATATTGATCCTGCAAAGGAAATTATTATTACAATGCAGCTTCTATTCCAACAAAAGCTTTTAATAATAAAGGAAAACCCTTCAGGTCCAACTAAGATGTGGTGTCATATCAGGCTCATCACTTTACAAATTCACCAGAAAATAAGTAGCAGCTGAGACCGAGTCTGCTAAACAGCACAATTTAAACTCAATATGTGAGGCACACTTCTTCATTAACTCTCCAATACACCCCTCCTCCCCCTTTCCCTCCTCATCTCTCTCTCTCTTTGATTTACCCCACACAGAGATAGGAGCATGAAACTAATGTGATAAGCATTCTGGCCGCTCAGAGCCAGTCACACCCACTCACTGTTCTGTCAATGCTCAAATCACGAAGGGAAGACAGATTCATTCCTTTATTTATCTTTGGAGGGCAGAGGGCCCAAATTGGATCTATGGCTGAGTTGGTAGTCACTGCCAGTGGCTGATACCTGAGCCAGTGTGACTAGCAAAATGATGGTCGGGGTTAATTGAGTTATTAAGCTCTGTGGGCCAGACTGAGTTGAGCAAGAGCTTTAACATGTGTTCTACCTGTCTGTAATTGCATTGGTATACTGGAACATGCAAAGAGCATGTTCTGGGTGTTCAGAGTGAGCACCACCCATTTCAGCACAAACAGAACACACCAATAAGAACAAGTTTTTCTCTTGCATAAACAATAGCTTGAGACTCGTGTCAACTCTCCTACGTGAAAAAAAAATGTTGATATCTCTCACTGTGTGCCATCATGCATCTCTATACCTCATCTGACATTTTACTTATTGTCACTCATCTATTTATGGTGTTTTTAATTTGTTTAACCACATTGATGCAATATACACAGTACTAGTATTTGACTTCCCATGTTGGTAAAACTGAAGTCACAAGTTTCAGTGAGGGCAGTACTATTTCCTCATAAGTATAATAAGGAATTCCTAAAATGAATTGTTCCTTAGTACTCATGATTATTTAAGGATCGTACTGTATAAACTTTAATTCTTGTATAAAATTCTGTTTGATTTGCAGGCCTTCACCAAGGTCAGAGGTCAGCTTCAGTGTCAGTTATGCAGCTGGAGCTGGTGGGCATTACATTTTCTTACTAAAGGACAGTAAAGCAGATGCTTGCTGAAACAAGGTCTTGACTTAGGACCCTCTGGATGACAGATGATCCCATTAACACATACCTCCAAGATTCTTTAAAAACCAGCTGGATTGGCAAAAAGATTAATATGCAATAGTGTGCGACTGACTTTAATTCTGGTACTACTCTATATGATAAACGCAAGAATACCTTTGGTTTGGAATATTCACATGCCCGCACACATCGGGAGAATTATTGGTTGCTGTGATCATTCCTCCTCTACAAACTTGTTGTGAAGAGATTGTGCCATGACTACATTGTAAGAGACAAAAATCCACTGTCCTTGTATTGTAAATATTTTGTAAATTTCAGCCAAAGATAAAATGAAGCTTCAGAGTTACCCTATATGGAGTGGTACAGAGGGAACGTTCACTTCCAGTATGGAGAGGAGGAGGGATTACAGTGACCCATAAAAACTATAATCTCTGTATCAATTACTTATGCCAGAAGATAAACTTTATACAGTACATGCATCCTCCATGGAGAACACAGCCTGCAAGACTTTCTCTGATACAATTAAGATAACTTTAAGATAACACTTTAACAACAGCAAAACAATATCAACACATCAGATTTGACAAGTTTTCTCAAAGCACCGCACTCCCAGCCTCATATATCCACCAAAATGCTCAATGTCTCCGACATATATATATTTCAGTAAAATATGACTTAATAAATCCCTTCCACAAAATCCTCTAATACTTGCCTCTGGCTCATTCATTGGCCTAAAGTCCTGCAGGCATGAGAGGATTTTGCAGAAGGGTTTATTAGGCACTATTTTACCTATGATAAATTAGTTTGAGGCGTTATGTGCATACAAAATGGATAGCTGTGACTGAGGCTTACTCTGCAAGTGTTTCTGTGAATGTTTTATAGCCTTTAGATATTGTCTTACTGTTGTCAATTTTATCAAAGAAATTAAATGGCTACGGTGTTTGAAAGCTCCTTTTGAAACAATATGAGTACAAACATTTTCTTGCAGCATTCAAAGCTATTGGCGATGTGTAATATTTTCAAAATGTATCCTTTTTAAGTGAAGTTTCAAAGATGCTCTTATCACTTCAAGTGAGGAAGGATATGGGTGAGTGGAATCTGCTCACCTTGCCTTGCTCCACTAGAGAGAAAAACTTGTCCACTTCTTTATTGAAGGCTGTAATCTTGATTTCTCCCTGTTGACCACCAGCACATTTCCATTAAACATTTCGTTTCACGGATAAAACCACATAAACAGATATTCAGGCCTCTCCACTCCTCTACTCACACTCTCATCCACTATCTCAAAGGAGAAAAGCTTGCCCTCTCCTCTAGAGTTACTCCAGGTGCGGATACTGGACTTGCTGGTGACTCGGGCTCTGACAGTCCACCTAGGGAGTTACACAGAGTGACACTTGAATCAGTGCTTTCAAAGTAGATGTCAACAAAACTAACTTAACTAAACAACCTGCTGTAAGTGATTTTTAGGGGAAAACATCCCCATACTTTAAACAAAAAAAAATACCTTAATTAAAATTTAACTAGTTTTCTGATATAAAAAAACATGCCAACTGACCAAAATCTAACCTTTGCAAATGTTTTACTTGAATGTCTTCCATCATGTTTTAATTATTTTTTTTTGACCAACACAGTTATGTGCAACTTAACTAAGAGTTGCAGTCTAAAGGTCAGCACAAACAGTAAAGTATGCTGCAGAGACACTTTAAAAAACTTCTTTTGTTAATGAGCATCCCATCTCAGCTCACATCAGTCACCAACGTGAAACAACTGCACAAAAGAACAATTCCCAAGAAAATTGGATGAGTGTCTTCTCAGTCTTTTAAAAGTTCCATGAAAGAAAAGCATCAAGCAACTTTGTGAACTAGGTGTTGTACATCCGCCAACTCCTGGATGCATTTGAAATGTGCTTCTTGTTCTGTTTTTAACAACAGTCAGCCAAGTTCGGCAGTTTATGCAGCAGTGAGCTTTTTGACTGCATTGATAATTGTGCAGTGGAGGATATTCATACCATAACTTTGCCTGCAATTAAATCCCCTATCATGAGAGCAGCTGCTGGCCCAGAGTGAACCCCATTCCCTGCTCAGTATGGATAAGACTGCTACACCAAGGTTTATGGCAGCCAAAAGCCAATTATAGTCTGCTCTAGATGCTATTACTTAACACCAGCAGAATGGGAAGAGAAAGCTATGCAAACGGCCATAAAAAAGAATGTGAACATACACAGCATCCCTATATAATCTGCTGTATGTAACACTTTGTGTAACACACACCCGCACTTTTCATTTCACGCAAACCTACGTAGAAGGACCACAGCTGCTGAAGTCATCTGTTTTACTCACTGTAGGTACTCCCTAACTTCTAAGTTAGAACAGTCATCAGTTTATTACAACACCTAGAGGCACAGTTATCTTTACAGCTTGCAATTTCAAACAGGGCTACGTAGTCAGAGCCCATACATGGAGAGAAAGTTGACAGAGTACCTTTACTCCAATCTGGACAACTACATCTTGCTTTACTGTGCTCTTGTCTTTTTGTGGCCAACTTTAAAGGTCAAAGACAGAGAATTAAATCAAATGAAATGATAAGAAGTGAGAAGGAAAAACAGCAGTACAACTGAACCCCAGAGGGGGTAAAGAAATTGTGAGAGGAAAGGAAAGGGGGAAAAAAAACGAGGTCGGCCAAATCCCCACTGGGCCAAATAACCGAATCAAAACCTCCGCAGCAGACCATAAAGACCCAGCAGTACCTGCCGTTAAAATGTTTCTGAGGCAAGATCGGTCCTTTCTTTTCATTTCCATGCAGATGGGCTGAATAACATGTACATTGCACACGAACAAATACACAGACACACACAGGCATTGTTATAGAAAAACTGAATGCTCACACATGCATGCAGAAGCACATATCCACACATTTTCAAACATGCCCCAAAGCGCTACTCAGAAATGGCAGCAAACAGGGAAGTAGAGTCACAGCATGAGGAAAAATAGTGTTTGCCCTTGCGGCTCAGGGGTGGCTTTGGATCATGAGGTAGAGCGGCTCGTCCTTTAATCACGAGGTTGGTGGTTCGATACCTGTCTCTTCCTGTCTGCATGTTGAAGTGTGACGCTGACAATATCAGTGTATTAATGTGCATGTGAATGGATGATTGGAAGGCACTTTGTCTGGTAAGGAAGAAAGGTGCTAAATAAATGCTGTCGGTTTTGCCATTTACATGTCAGTCAGGTTCAGTGCTTTATAACTATCTGTTAAGGAAAAACTCAGGAGCAGCACAACTCATGTCACATACGTGAAGAAGGTTCGGGAGACTTTAATGACTTACACAGAAGCATTTAATGGAATCTCAATTGAGGAGAAAATTTAGGCAGGCAGTACAGTCTTCATGAAAGTGTATTTATAATCATGCTGGAGGTGTTAAGTTTAGCTGACCCTTCAATGTAAACAAAGATATTGCGGGTGCTGTAAACACATATGCTTAACCCAAATACCTCCGCACAGACAGAATGTGTTATGTGTTTACTTCCTCCATGACCTTGGCAGGATGAGGCAGCACTGTCTTATCATACAGCGGTTACGTCTCTCGTCTTCTGCCTGAGACAGGTTATGAGGTTATGTTTGACACCCACCTGAATGAGAGCTAGGGTACCACTGTCTCAACTTACATAGCATAAGTTTGTAAGCTGGAAATTCCACCACACTATCCACTATAAAAGTTAGCCGTGTTTAAAGAATTATGAAGATACCATACATGTACAGACATGGACACACAGACTTACTTGCTTTGGTAGGGGTTAAGGATTGCTATAGGAATCACTTTTGTTGAAGAACCAGGAGAAGTGCTGGTAGCCTTCATGGGTGAAGCCTTCATGGGTGAAAACTTCATTGGCGAAGCCTTCATGGGTGAAGCCATTGGCGAAGCCTTCATGGGTGAAGCCTTCATGGGTGAAGCCATTGGTGAAGCCTTCATGGGTGAAAACTTCATTGGTGAAGACTTCATTGGTGAAGCCTTCATGGGTGACTTTCCCGTAAAACCTCGGGGAGGAGAAAGGGCTGCAGGGAAACAAAGTAGAATGATACTTACTGTATAGGAGTACTGATATCATTTAATAGTAATGAAAGATTAGTACATTTATTGAACAAATCCCTTTGTATTATTTCATTGTAAAATGAATATCTTCAGGTTTTGGACTATTTGACGAGCAAAACAAGCACTGTGAAGAAGACCTTAGGCTTTAAAAAAGCATTCAGCGTGTAACTTGCTAGCTCGAAGTTTGTTGTTCACCGAAATGAAAGGAGTTTGAGAATGGCAACACGCGAGCCACGCGTGGGATGTCAGGCAATTATCCTGGAAATGTACTTCCGTTGATCCAGACTAAATTATCCAGCAAATTTAAATAGTTACTACTATACTGTTACTGTTTTTTGGCTGGCACAATTTTTTTTATATATCGTGCTCATGCAGTAGTCATGAGTAACTCAAATGAAGCTGGCGGTGAGAGTAATTTTAATTGTGTAATGAATCACGTGTGGAATGTGCTGGATGTGGCCAGGCAGCCCAAGTCTGTACCGCATTATCAGCATCAACTTCAATCTCAAGCTCTGGATGCAGCGACATTGCCCTTGCAAAATAGATAGCAGAAGGAGTAAAGAATGCCTGACATCTGGCGTGTCTCCGTCATGCTTTATCCCAGCACTGTACACCCAGACTACCCCCAATGCATCTAGATTGCTGACAGTACAATCTGAGATTCTGGTGTGTTGTGCTAGTAGTGTCGAATGTGGCCTTGAGCTGCTGGCCTAAAGCAGAAAATAGAATTTTAATTTTTTTCCATTGACTGTAAAGGAGTTCCACACATGTGAGATATGTAGTACCTCAAAGCACATGCAAAAGTTTCCAAGAACAGTAGTTGAGGTAGACAAATTAATTTGCTGATACAGATACTTAACTGTAGGGCACCTACCAGTTTGCCATTAGGCAGTACAAACTTAAAGGGACACTTCACCGATTTAGCATTAAGCTTTGTATCAGTAGAAACCCGGTAGTATTTTTGAATGACCGTGCTTCCCTCCCTCATGTCCCCCTGAGAGGGGAGATCTCTGTATTGTGGGTCTGGAAAAAAGCCTCAGATGACGCAAAATGACAATTTTTGCGTCATCTGAGGCTTTTTTGCCAGAGGCAAAAAACTACAGCCAGTATTAGAAGCCACTTCCGCATAGCCCATAGGGGGTTGGACTGTCGGCTTTTTCCGGAGATTGCCGAAGAAAAAACGAGTGTCAACCATCTTGAATCCTCGCTTAGCTTCTCAGCAGGAGCAGAAACTGTTCATCCCTACGGAAATTTTAGAACAATTATGTGCATTCAAACTACCGCACAAGTGTACCACCGGGATACATTGGTACACATCGGAGAATATGCAGGACACTTTATTACAGACGCAATACTCGACACACTACGCGAGCTTCGCCTGCACGGAGACCAGAGGTGGTGCTCGATGCCTCTGGCCGGTAAAGAGACCTCATCAGCGGGGAGCGTTGAACGAGTGTGCCGGTGGAAAGCTAACGCTAGCCGGCCACCTGTTCCACCAATCCTTCTTGCAAGTGTCCGCTCATTAAACAAACTGGCCTACATCCAACTTCAATGAAACTCCCAACGTGAGTTCAGAGACTGCTGTGTTTTTGTTGTTGTGGAAATATTGCTGTGGACAATCCAGCCTGCTGCTCTGTCACCGGGTAAGACTAGCTAGTGGCGGTGGGCTGTGTTACCACAGACTGCCTGTTGCAGAAATGGGGTGATTTGTATCCAACTAACTGCTAAGTGCTGGTGGAGTTTGTGACTGTAAAATGCCGACCATTCTACATCCCACGCAAATTTACGGCTGTGTTTATACTCAATGTTTATACCACAGCCCAACAAGAGCTAATGCTAGTAGCTATGTGTTAGCCTTCTTTTATGGCTTGGTTGAATTCTAATGTAGAATGCGGTCTGTTATTTCTTGTTATACCATGGTCTGGGTGAATACTCGATTCTGATTGGCTGCAGGGTGTCCATTAAAAAGTGATGTAGGACACCTAGTAAAGGAGTTCGGTGAAACTGACTGTTTACTGTTCTAAATGAATGCGCTACATTAAATCAATAAGGAAATGTGGATTTATTATTTCCAACTCGTCCTCTGAACACCACAGGTTGGCGCTAAAACACACAGGCTGCAAGAAGTAAGTTCTACTGGCCCTCTGGACTGACTTTGTTTCACAGAGAATAACGTTATCTCACATATCTCAGCTCGCTGCTTCAGGCTGCGCCGCTGCAGCCGACAGCAACGTTACAATCAGCGGATAATAATTCTTCGTAAAAGTCGTTATATTGTTTTGGGGACAATGACATGGCTGATAGCTAGCTTGTGTTGTTGTTCAACATACTGTCAAATTATTTTTACTGATTGCCAACTGTACACAATGTTATTGACTTTGGATCTTGCTAGCATAGCGTTAGCTTTCTGGCTCGTAGCTAAACTGAAGGGTTCTATCAGCGAGCGGACTATATAAATATCTCCGGTTGCTAAAGGGAGCAGCAGGCGTTACGCTAATTTCCTGGTGGAGAGAACAACGTTTGCATTGCATAAGAACCTGATGGATGGGAATGATTGTTCCAGGTATTAGTCAAACCGTCAGGCGTAACCAGGGTAACGGAGTTATTGTTTGGATAAACTTTAGATTTCGATTGTAGAACTAATTAAAATATGAACTAATGTTTTAAAAATATGTTATTTGGGAAGTGACCATGGTATAAGCGGGTTAATGCCCTTCGAGGTGTCCATTGTCAGGTATTAATGGACGACGGCGAGGCGTGAACCGTCCGACGCGGACATTAACCCTTACATAACAGACCGCTGCTAAGGATAACACACCGTTGCCATGCATAGAAGAGCGTTGCCATGGACACAGTTCTGTTCACTCTGGAGCTATCAATCAATCCACTGAAAGAAGTCCGGATAATGTATCAGCTGTGGCAAAAAAGTATATATTTTAAATGTGTAACACCACTTGAAACGTTTTTTCGTGTATATGGTTGAAATGACAATAAAACACACTTGTTGAGTTGATCGCCTCACTGTCTGTCTGTAAAGGGTAGGCGTGGCTTGGGAGTAGATGCTAAAGCAGCGAAGCAAGTGCATTCTGGGATTTGGTGTCTTTCATCCACATGAGCCAAAAACACATTTTCTGGCTTTTCTTGGTCTAGAAGCCACCAATTTCTAAAAAGAAATTCACATTTCTACTACATAAGTGACACAATTTAAATATTCATCTTTGCAATGGTGAAATATAAAGTAAACACCCTAAAAAAAGGTTTCAGCAATTATAAAATATTAGTAGTAGTACTATAATCTGATTGTGTGAGCAGCTGCCAAAACCATAAGGAAAAAAAATGTAACTCTCCCCACAGAGTTACGGTTAACATCGGTTAACATCCCGGTTAATCCCAGGATTGTAAAGATCCAGGACTTAGCCAAAAAATTTGAACATCGACAACTTCTCAGTCCCTCCCCCCTTTCCGCTAAAGCCCAAAACGGTCTCCTAAGCCCCTCCACCCACAAGGGAGAATGAATGTGTGTGCATGAGCAGTGATTGACATGCAGTTAGACACCGCCCTGGCCCTGATTGGTGCATCTGAACAGGGAGCGGTGTTTTTTTGCAAATCGCACTACAGGCTGTAGGTGGTGCCAAGGGAGCCAGATTTCTTTTTTAATTACCTGCTTCATGTAGTTCTACTCGAACATAGGGTCTGTTTCAGCAAATATGACAGAAAGTTAGTTTTATAAGTCTTACCTACTGCACTGCAAGGTTATACTGTAGGTTGTTAAATCACAGATGCTTCTAATAATCATGATATATTTATCATGTGTAATAGTAAAACTAATGTTGAATCAATTAAGCAGTTTTTTTTTACAACAGTGTGCTGTCCTCATATGTTAAATTGAATTACTATGTTATTATTTCTGTCATGTTAAGTGTTCCATTATAATATAAGACCTCATATAAAATACAAAAAAAAGAAAAAATAGGATCCCTTTGTTTCTAAAACAACTGATTCGCTTTCATATTTCTTTTACAAATGACAATGCTAGAAAACAGTTCAGACTGGCCAACAGAATCGCATCAGCCCCATTAGCAATGATTCAGGCTCGATAGTTGGCTGTTGTCAAAATATATTTTACGCACACACAGCCACATTTTGGCATTAATGATGTGCCATATTGAGGAACAGCATTTGAGGGAAGAATTGTCAGGGATAAAAAGATGCAATTCCACCGAGACCACTCCCCGATATAAGCTCCTGTTCTGGAGCACAACAAATACTTGCCTCTATGGTACCCTCCTTTGCGGGTGTGTACTATTTTGTGTGTGTAGATGTGTGTGTGTGTGTGTGTCATGAGCTAATTCCTTGGGGAAATCACAGATTGAACAGCTATTTTTCAGGCGAGGGGTAATTAACATCAATATTCATACACACGCAACCTGGATTGGAGTGTTAAGAGGGAAGAAGCTGGTAGTGAAAGAAGAGAAGGGGAGACGATGGGTGTAGATGGGTTGGGGGGGGGGGGGGACAGAACAAAGAGAGGGGCATAGAGGTTTGTCAAGGATCCTCATTTTTTGTGATTAAGATCAGTACAGAGTCCTAATATGTATTCCACTAACGTATTCAACAGCCCCTGTTTGTGGAGAGTGCTTGGTGGTGAGGAACTATAGGAGAGAAAATGAGAAATATATACTGTATACAAGAAAAAGGCAATACATGAAGAACGTGAATAAGAAAGCAAGTGTGTAAATGTGTGTGTATGTGTGTGTGTGTGTGTGTGTGTGTGTGTGTGTGTGTGTGTGTGTGTGTGTGTGTGTGTGTGTTTGTGTTTGTGTGTGTGTGTGTGTGTGAGAGAGAGAGAGAAGAGAAAGAAACCTGCAGAGAATGGTTAGTGATGAATAATAAATATTTTCTTTAACTGCACTTCAGCGAGTGCAGATCTCTTTTTGGAATTTAAATATCATCTGCGAAGCAGTTTGAAGGTAGTCTATTTCAAGTGTTGCTGATTAATATTTAAATTGGAACACAGAACCATCAGTGTTATGACCTTTGCCTAATGCTGAAGTTCTAGTAGTATATCTTTTTTTGTTTTAATTGAGAGTACACTGTCACTTGTGACAGACAGAGCTTACAAGGCATGATCAAAACAATAACAATGCTAAAAACATTTTACGTTAGTCACTGTTATGCACCTTAAGAAATAAAACCATCAAGTAAGAAGACATCTGTGTTGCACCAGCAATTTTTTGCTATTTTATACTGTTGTGTCCTGCCTTGGTTGCACCGGATTGTTGTGGTCGGCAGAAGCGCAGAGAACTCTCCCTTTTTACCAGAGGAAACATGCTCTGACCTCCCCCAATATATTGATATCGATATATGAAGCTAGATATTGTCTTATATTTTGGATTAAGTTCAGACTGCAGGCAAAAGTGGCCCGAATCAGATTTTTTTGGGGCTCAAGTAACCAGGTCAGACTTTTTCAGAAGTAGTGTGAGCACTCAAATCTTGCCAGATCTGATTTTTTCAAATCAGATTTATTCCACTTCCATATGTGGTCCTGAATCATATTTTTTCAATGCAGCTGAGTATGAACAACCAAGGCGGATTTGATGCAACTTTCACGTCAATCTACATTGACATTTGTCACAATTATGCGCTGGCGGGAGTTAGCCCTAGACACAGACAGCAAAATAAAAACTGACAGAAAGTTTTAATAAATTGCATCTCTGTGAAGCTATTTACAATGCAGTCCCACCAGTCATGGCTTCGTCTCTGCATCCACACAGACCTCTGTAGTGAATTTGCAGCCATAAGCCCGCAAAAGGCCAAAATAGACAATCTGGCTCTCTTTCTCTTCATTCTTCTCCTCCTTAGCACCTGCTCATTAATGTTACGGCTGCCATTACACAAACATTTTGAAATAAAAGCGAAAATGCTTACTTCCTCCATAACCTCCCTAACTTGAGTGCAACAGCGTGCTGTGTCTGAGGTCATTCTTATTGTTCTTTTGCGCATGCTTGTCAGTTGGAAACCGCAAACAGTTCACACTGGAATCTAATATAGGCCACATTTTAAAAGGTAATGTGAAAAATCAGATCTGAGCAAAAAAATCTGAATTAAGCATTAAGACTTTCGGTGTGAACGTAGTCAAAGTGTTGTCTGTTTCTGGTTTTAAAGGCTGCATTACAGAAAGGTGATTTAATTTTCCAGACTTACTTTTATTATTTGCCTTTACCCACTTGATTGTATCCACATTATTGGTGATTATTTATCAAAAATCTCATTGTGTTAAAGGGGTGATAGAATGATTATATAGGGTATTTCACACTGTTCCTTATGGTCTCCTAATGGGGTATGTAACATTGGTTGGGCTGAAAATGGCCTGGTTGATATTTTATGGGCCCTTATGCATCCCTGTGTTTTGGCCCTATTTGTAACAAGAGCTTTTCTTCCAAATATGGTATGGTCATGAATATTTAGATGAGCTGCGCGGTGATTGGTTGAGCAACTTGCCATACGCAGACATTAGAGACGCGCGCTGATTGGTTGAGCGAATCCCCAATACACATACATTAGAGAAGCGACAGAATCTCATATTCCAGACACTGCAATGTTTCATTACCAATATACTTACTTTTAACAAAAATTGATGAATCTAATTGCAAATTTGGTAAGACGTGTCGGACTTTAGGAGCTCCACACAGTCTGACGAGAAAGCGACAGCCTGCTGGGCTCCATACCCAGGGCAAAGTCACCCTTTGTGGATACTGCACTACGGGGCTCCGCGGCCAGCTGCCGGCATAACTATATCTATAAATAATACATTTACGGTTTTGAATGTCCCAATGTCTTATAAAGCTAACCGTTGTGTCCGATTTGATTTTAAGGCATTTTTATGAACGCGAGGCGTCTTTGTAGGACAAGCAGCTGCTTGCTATATGTCCCATTCATTACAATGGGGAAATACCGCAGCTAGCTAGCTACATTGTCGTCATAACTAAATTATATTTACAGTTTGAATTTCGTCACGCCACTTATACAACATCATTCCCCAATGTCTTATAAAGCTAACCGTTGTGTCCGATTTGATTTTAAGGCATTTTTATGAACGCGAGGCGTCTTTGTAGGACAAGCAGCTGCTTGCTATATGTCCCATTCATTACAATGGGGAAATACCGCAGCTAGCTAGCTACACTTTCGCCATAACTAAATTATATTTACTGTTTGAATTTCGTCACGCCACTTCTACAACACATTCCCCAATGTCTTATAAAGCTAACCGTTGTGTCCGATTTGATTTTAAGGCATTTTTATGAACGCTGGTGCGCCTCTTTGTAGGACAACGCAGCTGCTTGCTATATGTCCCATTCATTACAATGGGGAAATACCGCAGCTAGCTAGCTACATTGTCGTCATAACTAAATTATATTTACAGTTTGAATTTCCGTCACGGCCACTTATACAACATCATTCCCCAATGTCTTATAAAGCTAACCGTTGTGTCCGATTTGATTTTAAGGCATTTTTATGAACGCAGGCGTCTTTGTAGGACAAGCAGCTGCTTGCTATATGTCCCATTCATTACAATGGGGAAATACCGCCCCGCTAGCTAGCTACACTTTCGCCATAACTAAATTATATTTACTGTTTGAATTTCGCCACGCCACTTCTACAACACATTCCCCAATGTCTTATAAAGCTAACCGTGTGTCCGATTTGATTTTAAGGCATTTTTATGAACGCTGGTACGCCTTTGTAGGAAGGCAGGTGCTTGCTATATGTCCCATTCATGACAATGGGGAAATACCGCAGCTAGCTAGCTACATTGTCGTCATAACTAAATTATATTTACAGTTTGAATTTCTCACACGCCACTTATACAACATCATTCCCCAATGTCTTATAAAGCTAACCGTTGTGTCCGATTTGATTTTAAGGCATTTTTTATGAACGTAGGCATCTTTGTAGGACCGAGCAGCTGCTTGCTATATGTCCCATTCATTACAATGGGGAAATACCGCAGCTAGCTAGCTACATTGTCGCCATAACTAAATTATATTTACAGTTTGAATTTCGTCCACACCACTTATACAACATCATTCCCCAATGTCTTATAAAGCTAACCGTTGTGTCCGGATTTGATTTTAAGGCATTTTTATGAACGCAAGCGCCTTTGTAGGACGAACAGCTGCTTGCTATATGTCCCATTCATTACAATGGGGAAATACCGCAGCTTGCTCACTTTCGCATAACTAAAGTATATTTACAGTTTGAATTTCGCCACGGCATGAATATTACAGGTTCCTCAAGGTCTTACAAAGCTTAGCTAACGCTGTGCCGATTTCGGATTTCAATTGAATGTATTTTTGTGAATGTCAGAGTTAGGAGGAGGCGTACTAGCTCTCATTGATGGACTCCATCTCACTCCGCCGGATCTATCAATGAGACTCCGGACAAGAGGCGCGTTTATTTCCCGGGTGTTTGTTTAAATAACTCAACACACATACCCATTATAAGATTAACTGGAACCTGCGGGCTGTGGTAAAAGATTGCGGGCGTAACAAGCTCGCTGACACTGCGGTCAGGGCGGCGATGTAGCAACCCAGACAGCACCAACACCGGCACTAAACTCCAACACACAGTCGGAGAAAATTTGCAATTAGCCATCCATTTTCGTAAAGCGGCCCATATTCGAGCATTATATGGTTGATTTCTCGCATAAAAAAGTTTCAGAAGTGAATTTTGTAATGGAATAGCAGAGATCTGCGTGACCTAGCTAGATTCAGAAGACTACCTGATCTCAGGTCAGTTGTGTAGCCTATGTAAATGTTGGGGCGTGACTGTTCTCTTAAGGTTCCGGATTTTGAGATGCCTACGCAAGCAACTCAGCTTTGTTGGGATTCGCCCGTTTTCAGAGGCAGTTTCAAAATATGAGATTTTCATAGTAAAGGGGTGTCAGTGGGATTTAGAGCTTCTATGTATGACCTATTTACCCACCAAACTGTCGTTATTCAACTATGACAGGGTAAAATCGGTTTTGCATTCTATCACCCCTTTAATGTTTTGTGAAAGCACCAATAGTCAATCCTACAATATCGACATCGCCGTATTTGGTCTAAAATATTGTGATATTTGATTTTCTCCATATTGCCCAGCTCTACATCCAATGTGGACGTTTTTTATTGGAACATTTAATAGCAACATTTAAATCAGAATCCGTTTATTGATTGGTTGGCTGATCTGATGGGATGGTAAAGGAGCAGACAGATGGACCAGTGTAGAAACAGCAATATTGTAATATTATTGCCTGATTGCAATACTGTAGATTGAGCAAATTACCAGTAGAACCAAACCACACCAACGGCAGAGCTAATGTTTTCATGTTTATCCAGAAAATGAATGAATCATAAATTAATAACAAACTGCAGTTATTATTAATCCTGTAATATCCAACTTGAGCCTGAATAAGACAATCTTACCGTACCTGGAGACTTTTACGGACATGTTTGCTATTTTATTGTGCCCTCTTGTGTGTTCTGTTCTTTCAGTAATAAACACATTAACTATCTATTGGTGTTATTTCTATCATGCTCTGATGCAGCAATAGATCTGTAATTTCTATTGGAGTAGCAGGCATCAGGCAGTTGAGATGCTGCGCGTAATGAGTAATAGCTGTCTCTTTGAGTGACCCTGGAGAGAGCGAGGATGCCCCTTTTGGTAAATACAATTCCTCCATCATTGCATCTCTTCTTCAGGCCTTAGCTCTCTCCTACATACTTGCTGGGAGGAGCTACGATACGAGGAAGAGACTGGGTTGCTGAAGGACTGAAGTCTTCACAGAGGCTTGAACCCAGACTCTCTAATAAAACAGCAGCCAACCCAGTCATTACATCGCCCACAGCTCATTGGAAACACTTCATTTGTTGCACTTAGCAAGCTTGTGAATGCACACAAATGTATCAACTTTGCAATTAGTAAAAACACTGAAAAGTCATCAAAAACATTCAGTAGGAGAGAATACTTTGAGACAAGAAGGCTTGCTTTAAAGAGGATGCAGAACAGAACAATTAATAGAGCAGCAGGTTTTCTGTATCTCGGGCGAGATCTCTCGATAACACGATTCAAAGGATATAACGAGGAAGGAGTCTGATGAACTACTTAATCCAGAGCCTCATCTTTGCCAAGTCAAATTAGTTGACTTTCTTTCTCTCTCTCTCTCTCCCTCCGTCTGTGCATCGCTACAAGGGGATTCAGTCCACAACACAATATTCATGAAGCCATGAACTGGAGGAGCCATCGGCCCACACAAGCTCCCTCAGTCACAACACACACACACACACACACACACACACACACACACACACACACACACACTATAAACCAAGCACTCATTATCCACCCACATGCCTACATCCTCCACTGAGGAGGACTATTGGGTATGTTTCTGCCACATAACAAAATCAATGTTGATGCAGAGAGCAGTTAGTCGTATAAAACAAGTGAGTGAAACAAAGACTAAGCTAATATAAGAAAATCCAATAAAACGCATGCTACTTTTGGCATGATACATGGCGCCAGCCATTTTGGCAGGAACCCAACCATCATTTGGAGGTCCTATTCGGTTATAAAAACTGGTTGGTGGTAAAACAGTGAAAGGTGTGAGTTATGGACTCTACCAGCCACAGTGGCCAGTGGGCAAGATAGTTTCCTGCGCTGATAGCTAAACAGTAAATATTATAAAAGTGCACAATGTAATATGAAAATATGTCACTTGAGGTGAAGATATTGCAGTGTTCCATTTATTTGGCATTTGCTGAGGCTACCTTCAACTGGTGAAAACCATGCTGTACCTTATGATCCCATGTCATCTAGTTCTTAACTCACACTCAGACTACAGCCTTTGAACCCTTAAGTGCTATGAATAGCAAATTATTGAAAACCTGGATTTAATTTTTAGGCAATAGTGCTGGTTGAAAGCTGGACAACAAAGATCCTGTTGGTCCGAAATTATGGCACAAAACAACAGTATTAAGGAGAAAAAACAGTTAGAGGCCTGCAAACCATTCATCAGCACCCTTCTCTTAAAAAGATACATGGCTCCCTCTGGTGGTTAGATGAGAGTTTGTCAAATTATCTTTTAAAATAGGCCAAAATGGGTCAAACTAACAACAATCTAACCAACTCCTAAAATGTCTTGTTATTCTGAAACTACCATTCAATTCTTACCACAGTGTAACACACCTGATAATGACTGCTGTAAACCATCCCAAACATATGTTAAGATCTGAGAAAAGAATTAACTCTGAGAAGCATAGGGTTGTTTAGAAAAATACAAAAGACTAACCAAGAAGCTAACATTTTAGTCCAAAATCATGTTGAGGTTATTACTTGAAAATTACCAATAATTTCTTTCCTAACGTCATACTATTAGTCATAGATATGGTTTGGTCCTCTATAAGCATTGCATTTTAAGAGTTCTTCTGAATGACTGATAATAAAAAAAGAACTTGTGACTTCTAGTCAACAAAACGGTATTCAGTTTGAGCAAAGCCCTCATGCTCATTGTATCCAACTTTGCTAAATGAAGAAATTAACACTTGCCTATATTAGTGAGGTATTTAATTACTGTAATCTGAGCAGCAAATGAGTAGTATCAATCTATATGACATGTAATATCCATGAATAGAGAGCTTGAGGGCCTCTGGGTGCATTGTTTTGTTGTGTTTTTTTAAAATGATTTATTCAGACGTCTCTGCCTTGCATGCAGTGGCTTGGGAAAGCATACACATGTATTTTTGGTACCACTGTCAATACCAGGGCTCCTGACTATGGCCAAATGGCTTTTTTTACAACTAATCGCACATGTGCGACCTGCAAATTTGACAACTTTTTTTATTTCATGTTGAAAAACGAGGAGAAGCGAGTCTGCCAAAGTTGGCCAATGTGTGCGAGAAGGGGAGGGTCCGTGAGTGATGAGTCAACTGCATGGGTAACGCATGGATGTGATCTACACTCGTGTGTCTCTCTTTCGTGGCATCACACTCATCACAGATGCACAGCAATGTTGTTACCATGTTTCCATGAAAATCATGTTGTATGATGATGCAGTCCATAATATATTTATGTGTGGTGATCTGCAGCCGAAGTTCATCCATTTTGTTTGCTAAAGACTGTACATTGGCGAGGAAATGTAGCCTAGAAATCTAGAAGCACCCCAGCGGCAGCAAATGTAATTTGCAGCCAGGGTCAGTCTAGTGACTCTCCGCTGGCTTGCGAGCTGGAAAAAACTAATTCTGGTCAGGCCAATCACATCATGTATAGAGTCGGTTGGCGGGCTAAACATGAGGACGGCAGAGTTGCGACGGTTCCGCGTGAATTCCCTGCTACTTGAAAACAAAGAAGATGGCTGCTGCTGCTGGCGAACAGCGGTCTTTCGAATCGGCTTTAGCCGCGACTCTGGAAGACTTGGGAGTTAAGCACTTAAGTCAATCTTAAAAAAGTAAGATGTGTTCACAGTTTTGCCAACCGGATGCAGCAAAAGTTTAATCTATCAACAAGCGTTGCTCTGGTTGGCTACGAGTGCAGAGGGAATTTGAAAGACAATCGAGCCCTGCCAATGGTGAGTTCCCAGACCCAACATCTTGATGTGAGTCTGGCTTGTCAGGCTAGAGGAAATGCTTGTAACTTACTAATAGTAATAGACGATAAGGAGTTAAGGCCATTACACACAGGGGGCATGACAAATAAACAACACGAAAATGCAAAATAATCGTAATAGAAATAAAACATTATCATGGCACTGATAATTTCAAAATTGTTACAGCATTTATGTGTAATGACTGAGAGGACAAGATAATTATATATACACAGAAGCATGAAATCATATTCAAAATCTTTGATATGACACTCACTGCTGGTGTTCTTATAGGAGGGTCCAGGTACCTCAGCAGATGGAGGGGATACCGGGACAGAGGTACTTGAGGCCGACTGCTGTGGAGATGACATGTCTGCAAGTTGAACAAACACCATAAGGGACCTGCAGAAGCAGTTTACAGTATTACTGTTTCTACCGGCATGCATGTGAATTTTAAAAGAATCATACCAACTGTATTATATGGAGTAGGATTTCCAATCTTCCCTCCAGTTTCCTCGGCTGATTGCAGTATCTCCATGTCCATCACAACCACCACACGCCTGGAAGAAAGTTAAAATAAGCCCAAAGGGAATTATATGTGGCAAACAGTCAAATAGTCGGTGCCTCCTCCTGTTGCCTTGATATTTTACCTACCGGCTTTTTCAAAAATGTTTAAAATTGCTGTTTACAGATTGTAAACACATCTCTTCGCTCAGGTATCTTCCCACAGGCCCTGAAAACTGCCTTCATCAAGACACTCTTAAAAAAGAACAATTTAGATACGTCACTAATGGACAACTATAGGCTGATATCAAATCTTCCATTTTTAAGTAAAATCATTGAAAAAGCGGTTTTTAAACAACTCAACCTTTTTTTTGTCACTAAACAATATTTTTGATGCCTTCCAGTCATACCTGTCAAGTATCCCGTTTTGGCCGGGAAAGTCCCGTATTTTACCCTTCTTTCCCGCCGTCCTCCCGTATTTTCCCGTAAATCTCCCGTATTTTAACCTGCGTTATTAAAAAATAATACCCCGGGTCCGAGCGGAGTAAAAAAAAAAAAACATTCCCAATCTGAGCTCTGTCACTAGCCTCGCGATAACTGCCACCTGCAGTAGCCTACTACAGATACTGTAGATGGCAGTTGTCGCGAGTTTAGTGTGTGAGGTCAGATGATGAGTGACAACGCAGGAAAAAATAAAAAATAAAAACAGAGACGGATGATGGACGCTTCGACAGAGATGGTGCACTGCCAAAACTTATGAAGGCTTTACTATGCATTCCCCATAGCAATGCAAGTTGAGAAAGGGATTTTAGCATGGTATGAAAGATTGTTACAGAGAATAGGATGACGTTAGACAACAGAACTGTTTGCGCTCTACTCTTGTGTAAACCACTCTGTAAACCACTCTGGCCCAGCCCACAAATACACTCCTTCCAAAACAATCTTAAAGAATGCAAAGTCTGCAACAAATTTATACAATAACTCACTAAAAGAGTAAAGAAAAGTTATGTGAAATGAAAAGAAAAACTGTAAAAGAAAAGCAATATGAAATGAAAAGAATGTGTGGAATGAAAATAAAATGTAAAGACAAGCAATGATATAAATTGTAAATGTTTTCAGCATTCTGCATCAAGTGGTGATTTTAGCTTTCTTGTACACCTGTCTTAAAATGTAAGGGATACTGGAGCTTGGTTGGGGTGGTGGGACTGCTTGCGGTGGGCGCCGGAAAATTTCCCTTATTTTCAAATCCAAAACTTGACAGGTATGCTTCCAGTCGGGTTTTCGACCACACCACAGCACTGAGACGGCCGATTGGAAAACTGGGTTGGCCTTTCAGGCTCAGTACTAAAGTGGTTTGAATCCTATTTAAAGAATAGGAACTACTGTGTGTCTATAGGTAATCGATAGAAGGGAGTTGGAGGAAGGAAATGTGAATGAAAACACAAACCTGCCATCTGACAATGTGTTGACGGTTGTCTTCTTCAACATACACACACAGTTAGGTACCAGGAGGTTCTCTTCGGGCAGATTGTTTAACTGTGTGGCCAGCAGGAAGGCTACATACACAAACACAAAAAAAAATTATTGAACAGATTTATCTATCATTGGTCCCCAATTATCTTCTAAGATTACAATTACAATTACAATTCTAGATTTACAAGTAACGCAACTAGCAAGTATGATATTTTAAAATTGATCTTATTGATAATGTTTTTTTTTAAATAAGTAAAATACTTGTATTAAACAGAAATACATTTAGAGATAATCAACATGTAAAGCAAAGTGCATTACCTAGAAATAATCGTTTCACAGTGGCAATTTCAACTCAAGATTTGATACTCAACAAGGGCTTGCATTAAATTACTTTTCAAGATCTCTGCCCTGCACACACTAAAAAATAATAAAACACACAGCAACTTGTACTTTAAGTATTTTATTGATCAAGTACTTTTATACTTTTACTTGAGTAGGTTTGTCAAATGGTAATTTTACTTGAGCAATTTTTTACAGTAGTAATTGTACTTTTACTTGAGTAAAGATTTTCAGTACTCCACCCACCACTGGTAATAAATGATATTACCCTTCTTGGAATGTTTGTCTGTCAACTTGCTGTCTGACAGTTTTGTGGCTACTGCAAGATACTCACAAGTAAAATAGTGCTGACCATCACTCATCAAGAGCCGGAACCTGGGTGGACCAGAGCCATTACTGACCTGACGGAGGTTCTGACAAACAAATTTTAATTATTTGATAGTAAAAGCAGAAAAAGACAGGAAATGCAGGGAGAGAACCCAGAAAAGAAACTGGCAGTTTTCCTAGGTGAAGGGGGAGCAGCTCCTCTAGCAGATAAACATGTATCTGCCTGCCTACATTTATAACAAAGGTAGGTATCCCTTCATTATCTTTAGGAGGACTAGACCAGTAAATCTCAGTGACCGGGCCGTAAAGACGTAGGCCTAATCTTCAACAATAATAAATAATAAGAGGTATAAAACATATATAAATACATACATAAAGAAGTCTGATTCTATCATGTTGTGACAGGCAAAGACAAACTGTCCTGTATTTTATTTCTCCCAGTACAATTTGTAGTTTTCATTATGAAAACAGCTATTAAACTGTGGGTTTGTAAATTTTAGGAAGAACTCTTCTGGGAGGGATTTCAATTTTGCCCATTGTGTTAGGAAGTGCAGCTTTGTCTCTACAGCAGTTACTTCATGCTGTTGGCACAGTCACTCCACTTTTGGCAACCATGTTTTCTGCCCGTTTTTTTTTTTTTATGGACAGGGTGTGAGCACTCAGTTAGTACTTTGTTCACATCAAGGTTTAAGGTTATTTTGCAGCCAAGGTTCTCATAAAAACAGAATACCAACAAACAACAGACACATAAATAATCACAATAAATCACAACACAATAAATCACAGAGCTAGAGAAGTGAAATGGAAATTCATACCAAGTACACAAGTAGAAGAGTGCAAGGGAAGTGCAAGGAATGCAGCCAGAGTGTTATTTGTTATTAAGTATATCAATAGCACATGTTTTGGTGTCCTCAGTCACCTTGGTCAGGTGCTACAGTGAATTGTCTTTTTGGGGGCAGATAACACAGACTTTTACTTTGTGTGTGTGATTTTGTGTTTTCCGTGTTATAATTTGGTTGACTCTGATCCTGATGCAGAACACAGTTTGAACTGTTTGTAAACAAAGCATCAGGAATCAGCTGAGTGAGGCTCATCTGTTGGTGGCTGCAGGGCTTTGCAGTTGTAGAAGAGGGGTCACGTGGTTTTAGATGAAGCAAATACTTAATTGATCATTTTTGGATTTTCATTAACAATGGAAAAATGTACAATACAATATAGCTGGATTGGTTGGTCAAATATAGGTCTACTTACCAGCAGCTGCAGCACTGGGTTGCTCATCAGTGATCCTTTTAACAGGGCCTAGACAATAACACACATGGACTTGTTAGTATCCACCGTACTGCCTGGCCCCATCCTGTCCAATAGGCCTGCACGATAAATTGTTATAAAATCGCGATCTCGATTCACAATTTAATTTTTAAATGACTTTGAATTTTTTTTTTCTCCTTCAATTCATTTATTGAAAGAATTTGGCATTGACATTAACATGTTTTAATTATGTAAAGACATGTTCAAGGAGTTCAGATAGAGCCTGTATCAGGGCCATATTTAGTTCAGTGTGTTATATGTCACTATTTTTGGTAGCCTACTACCATAGTGCATATGCACTTTATTTTCTTTATTCATTGAAGCCTCTGGGTTTACAGGCTTGTGGTGATGCACAATGTGCTATAGGTGCCAAAAAAAATCTATGTTTGGTACTGCCAATTTGTTTTGTTTTGGCATGGTTCACGTGTGCAATAAACATTACACTTTGTGAGAAAAAAATCGTGGCAGAGAATCGTGATATCAATTCTAAGCAAAAAAATTCGTGATTCATATTTTTCCCCAAATCGTGCAGGCCTACTGTCCAATTACATTACCATGCTACTAATGCAAAGTTACAGTCCAACATTAATAAATAAATGAAGTGGCGTTTATATTGTACCGCCCCTAGCAGGTGATCAGTAAGTTATTGGAAAACGGAACGGGACTAGATCAGACCGTCCTGTTGTTTTCATTCACTCTCTGGGCCCCAAACGTTTTTGAAGAACTGGCCAAATGGTACGACTTCAGTCCAACCCATGTAAGGTCTATAACTGATGAGTCAATATATTTCAATAAATGACGCAAGCCTGCATTTATTTCACTCCATTAACAGAGAAACTTCAGATTTGCAAGAGCAAAGTTTAAACAATTTCAAAGGTTAATGCTAACGTTACTGTAGTGTAGTCAGATGTGAAACTAGTAGCTATCTCAATAACATAGCTGACAGTGCTAACAGCTGCAGCTAGCAGAGCTGACGTTAACGTTACATTGGTAAATACCAGCCTCGAGCCTCGATGTCAGTATTTCGATTTAAAAAACAGTAATTATATATATTATAATTATATTAATAGTTGTGCTTACTTCAATTGCACCCTGTGTGAGTATTACACCCATGTCTCACAAGTAAAGTGCTCCTCAAAGCCAGCAGACTTTTGCTTTTTTATGCGTAGCCAAGTTAAAGGAATATAACTTATCGCGAGACAAACGATATTTTAGCAAAAGGACTGTCAAAGCAACACAAACTACAAGGAACATGGCACATTTCTGCCTTCAAAATAAAATACACTAGCACAGCTTAAAAACCGTAAGGTAAATCATACTTGAACAAAACATTATGAATTGTTAGTCTCACTTTGCCAGACCCTTCGCAGCAGCAGCACTGTGAAAGAGGGTCTGGCAGAGCGAGACTAACAATTCATAACTGTAAAGGATAGGCCTACTCTTTCACAGCAATGTGAAAATCAATTATTTCCAAAAAATATCACATTTATCTTGTTCATTACAATGCATAATAAGGCTAATGCAATGGATTTAGCTAAGATGAAGGACATTTTTTCATACATGTGAAAAATACATATGTATGTGTATTTTAATTTTCCTTTGACAGCAATGGGTTCTATAGTACGGCCTTTATTTTGAAGGTTGTGTTCGTAAACTCCCTTATTAGCCACGCTGGCTTGTTGCAGTGGAGCTCTGTCTGCTGCAAGCATGCGTGAAACGGACTCAAAACAAACCAAAAACTATCTTATGTGGTTTATTTTTAGTTCATGATGGATCTTCCGTGCGTCCAGTGGCAAGATCATGTTGCACATAAATGGACGAGACTCGACCCCGAGCTAAAGGAAAAGTTTACATCCCTGCTTGAAATATATGATGTTTTCAAATGTGCCCTAACTCTGACAACGTGAGTAGCTAACGTTAGCTTATTTCTGTTTGATGCTTGTGGGTTTTCGGCCCCGGCTTCTATCTGATTAATCTAAGTCCACAGTTTTCTAAATAAATGGAAATGGACTAAAAGCGTACATTACTGTTTTGATCAACCATAGGGGACATTACCTTATTTTTGATGGACCAGTTGACCCATTTACACATTCTATATTACCTTGGTGAACAGTTTCTAGAACTTGTGTAAGGCTATAAACAATAAAACCCCCAAAGTAAAAAGTAAACCCCAGCTTTCCTTCTTCTAGGGAACACTTTGAACCCAGAGGCACTCATTTAGTTGTTGATCATAGAGAAACTTTCTCTGTAATTTGTCTCCATTTATAGCCAAGATGATCTGGACTTCGTGCAGTCAATCTCTGCAGGATACTCTGTAGAGAAGGATGCAGAGCAAGCAGCCAAATGCAGGGAGAGGGGCAACTCTAGTTTTAAGACCAGAGACTATACTGCAGCCACTCTGCACTATTCACAGGTGAAGTGAAAATGATGTTCTATTGATCCCTATAAGACAGAAAAAAAAAGTCAATGACTTGAGAAACATTGGAAAATGATAAAGTCCGCCATCCCATTTCATATTATGATTATACCTATAATATAATGTAAAAATCAGTGTAAAAATAACACCTAAACTGGTTGAAAATCAGATAAAATCAGAGACATTGTTTATATTTTGGGAACAGTAATGTAAAACAATAATTTGGGATTATATTGCAGTATGTCTTAAAGTCCTAATTAAAGTGCCTTTTCATCCAGTTTCTCTGTCTCCTGTCATGACAGGGAATATGTTTTGCTCCTCTAAGTTCGGAGCAGCTGTCTCTGTGCTATGCCAACCGCTCTGCTGCGCTCTACCATCTGCAACACTACCAGGTGAGATGGTGCCATCTTCAACAATTAAATAATGAAATAGCGTCGTACTTGTGGTATCATTAAACCCTGCGTAAATCAGTTCTGCTTCTTAGTTGACTGAAAATGGGCCTGTAACAGATTGAAAGATTATTTTAGATGTCCACCAGGTACTTCTGGAACCAGTGGCTCATCTTCTACAATTTAATTGAAGCCTATTGGCCGCTTGATTGGCTAATTGACTCAACCTTGTTTCACAAATTAATTTCTTCTGACTGTAATAAAGAAAGTCGAAAATATTCCAGGTCTTTTATGTGCCGCTGTTACTACTTGTGTATGATGAGAAATGGCTTTATCATTCCTTTCTCAGCCTTCTCAAGACAGGATTTCCTAGTTTTAAGTTTAGATCCGTCCTAGAATTTTCTCAACATCTTAAAGTTAAGATGCTGACTTGTATACATTATTAAAATGTCAGTCATCTTTATGTTTTGCTCACAATCTTAGATTTTGTAGTGACTAACACTCCAGTGTTTGTTTTTCCCCCTCAGGAATCCCTGGATGACATTGACAGAGCTATAAAGAACAGCTATCCCTCTCATCTTTTACACAAACTAGAGGACCGTCACACACAATGCCTCAAGCACCTCTCTGTAGGTCAAAAGGCAAAAGAGGATCAACCCAATCCTGCCTCAAAGAATCATAAAGATCCAGACAGAGTAAAAAGGGCATCTGTTGATCCTCTTACAATTGGGATTCACCCTAAAGCTGCTGTTGGCTTCAGCCCTGAGAAAGGTCGACACCTTGTGGCTGCAGAGAGAATAGCAGCTGGGGAGGTGATCCTTCATGACAGACCATACAGCTGTGTCCTTATACCAGGGATGGAGGAGTTGAAAGAGAAGGGCGCAGAGAGAGCAGAGTTGTTTGGAGTGGAGCACAGGCGCTGTCACAGGTGTTTGATTGAAACACTGTGTCCTGTGCCATGTGAGGGGTGCAGCTACAGCCGATACTGTTCAACTTCCTGTCAGCGAGACGCCTGGGAGGAACATCACCGCTGGGAGTGTCCACTGGGAGCACATCTGATGGTGATGGGTGTGATGTCACAGCTCGCTTTGAGGGTAACACTAAAAGCGGGGTTAAAAAACATCCAAATGGCCATGGATCCAGTCACAGACGAGCACACAAGCTGTCTAAACAGAGAGTCCAGTGATTCTTCATACTACGGTGACTCTTACTCAACCGTGTTTCACTTACAGCACCACCTGGATCACCACAGCCCTGGTGTTCGTTTCCTCTGTGCAGTTACCATAGCAGCACTCTACCTAAAGCTCAGCAAGGCAGGATCTCCACCTGCATCTTGGGACCTTAGTAGACCCTTAAGGGCAAAGAGCCAATCATCAGATGAGGAGGGAGGTATCGCAGATTGGAACTTGGAGCTGTGGCTGCTGGGAAGTGCAGTTCTGAGGCACATGCTGCAGCTGAGGTGTAATGCGCAGGCAATCCTCATGCTGCAAGATACAGGTGACTGACAAGAGGTATCACCTTGCCTCAAATTGAGTTTTGTCACAATAAAAAATCATAACTACTGGTATGTCTTAAAGTCAGAAATATGAAAGCAGTTTGTAACCCCTTTAATCTTGAGTGTCCAAAATTCAAAGGTATTCAGTTTATTATAATAGAAAAACACAAACATTGACAACAGAAGTTAGAAATAGTGAATTGGGGCATTTTTGCTTAAAAATGACTTTTAACTCTTTATCTAAACTGTTGAACTGTAGATTAATTTTCTGGTGATTGACTAATTGATTCAGTGTTATTGTCATTGTGTCCATCATACAATCCACATGGAAGAATATATGCTTTTTTAATAACTTCATCTACAGCTGATGATTGTTCTTGAGTCACACTGACATTTACTTCTTGGTTCTTGCATCTCACAGGAGCAGCAAACTCACCAGTGCAGTCCAGCAGGGAAATGTGTATTGCTACGGCAGTCTTCCCAACGCTTAGTCTTCTGAATCACTCCTGCTGTCCCAACACCAGTCTGGTGTTCAGCACTGGAACCAGCCTGTCTGCAGACTTCAGTGAGACTGTGCCTGAGTACAGAAGCACAGCACGGGGAGTAACTGTGACTGTCAGAGCAGCCAAAGTTATCAGTCCGGGACAAGAGATCCTGCACTGCTATGGTAAGAAAATGTGTAATTTTGCCAAGTCCAATGAGTGCAAAAGAGATGTCCATTAATGGGAAAAGTGCACCCTTCCCACATGAAACAGTAGGGGTGTATTAACCACAAAGCTCCTGTACATTATTCTCACCATTTGTAGCATATGCTCAATAGGAAAATTGACATATTTCAAAAGATACATGGGTGCATAGCAAAACTGAACCTTACATATTGTGTAGATAAAAAATGCTGTTTGGATGAAGACTAAACATTGACATTATTCAACTATATATCATGAGTTGTTATGTCTGGTACGAATGTAGTGTATTTACCAAACCTTATGAGTTATAACTTGTGCTGTTATCAACCCCTATCTTTCCTCCCTCAGGTCCTCACAACCGTAGGATGGCAACCCAAGAACGCCAGCGTCTCCTGCAGGAACAGTACTATTTCCTGTGTCAGTGTGAGGCCTGCACCCTGCAGCAGGAGGGTGGTTCAGAGGGCAGACAGCAGCGGTCGGGGGTTGGAGGTAGTCCACAGTCTGGACTTCTGTGTGGCAAGTGCAAAGGATCTCTCAAAGTAGGCATTTATTAGTGTTGTTTTCTGTTACTTACAATTGTACTACATGATTAATTGTACTACTTAATGATGAATTCCTCTTTTGAGATTTATCTTACTACTGTTCCATCTCAATCATTTGAGACGCTTTACATGATTTTCAGAAAAGCAGCGAGGCCAGAGGAATAGGATTTATATGTTCGCAGTCATCCTGTGGTCATCGAATGTCTTCATCTGAAGTGAGCCACAATCTGCATGAGATCAGGGTCAACCTGGAGAAGGCTGTGGACCTCATGGAAAGAGAGAGGCCAGGTGGTTGTTAAAAAAACTACATCCATGTGCTGACGCAGTATGGAGATACAGTGTATCTTTGTCATTTGTTCAGATGGTCTTTGTTACATCTCCATGTTATTCTTCTGCTCCTCCCTCCCTCAGATGAGGCTCTGACACTGTTGAGACGGACCCAGAGTCAGTCTGGACTGATCCTTGCAGAGACACACCCAGTACAGGGGGAGCTGGCAGATGCCACGGCCAGAGCATATGCTTCAATGGGTGAGAATAATCATGCACATGAGCTTTGTGGTTAATACACCCCAACTGTTTCATGTGGACAAGGTGCACTTTTTTCCATTAATGGACATCTCTACCGATTTGTTGAGCATGTCAACGTTAACTTCCTGGAAGGTTGCTACCTGAAAAGGTCTGTCTCTAAAAACCCAGTGGACGCTGGGGAATTTATTAGGCTTAACATACTTCAACAGAGTGCTAGAGATGGCTTAATCAGTTGAGTATTTAGTTTTTCAACTAGATATTACAACTCCAACACTCTACCAAACAGCAAAGAAAACTACTAAAGGGTAAAGGAAGAACTGATTAACTTTTTATACCAATGTACCATTGATAGTAGTGTTGTATGATCGATGCAAACATTATTGGCCTTGGCAATAATGTGGCTGTGGAAGGCTTATTTTTAGGTAAGAAATAAAGAACCACCCTGACACATAATTAGCTAGAATGCTTAATAGTATCTTGTTTAATTTCAGATATGTAGCTAAAGCGAAGAAACCAATAACAGAATTCTCAGACACCTTGGGGTGTCAGATAAATCATTTTGACCTTTGGCTTAGTCGTGACCAGATCTGTGGGCAGGTTCGATTTTTGTTCTTTTCTGCTGTTGCTGTAGGTGACTGGAACAATGCAGCCTCCCATCTGGAGAGAAGTGCTGCAGCTATTGGCTCCCAGTACGGGGAAGACAGTATTGAATTGGGTCGACAACTCTTCAAATTAGCTCAGCTACACTTCAATGGGTGAGTGAGCAATTTTCATGGCATGACATTTTTTATGTCTGATGTTATATGTTTATGTATAGTGTAACTATCCAACTACTTAATTATTTTTGACTGACATTATTATTATTTTTGTTATTATTATTATTATTATTATTATTATTATTAGAAACAACAGTTATGTGCTCTCTCCTCTCCTTCTCCCAGTGGTGCCAGAGGCCTGGCTCTCTCTGTCATCCCCAAAGTCAGAGAACTCCTCTGCCTTCACAGAGGCCCTGACTGTCACGAATTACAGGAGCTGCGAGCTATGGAGGACTGTCTACAAGGGTAGTTTAACATATAGCCGACACACAAGCGAAAATCTTTACAATATAATTAAGTTTTGAACTACGTTTGTAAGTCAAAGAAATAAAAAATTTGTTTAAGTTTCTGATTGTGGGTCTTGTGTGCGTTTGTATGTATTAAGAAATTTATATATTACTGTGTGTGTGTGTGTGTGTGTGTATACATATACACACACATGCTTATAAATGGTAATATATCAATTTCTTAATTGATATATATAAATAAATGTGTATGTACTTTTATACTGATTTACAGTTACATACTGTTTTTAAATGGGACATACCAGTCTGCACAGTATTTCAATGTCATGCTTCAGTGGTAGTCTTAGTGTGAAGCAACGTATCCACCAGGTACTGCCAGGTTACATATATTTCTCTGAATTAAACTAAATTTACTAAAAAGTAAATGTGTGTTTTCATGATTGTGGACTTTTTGTTTGAAGCAAGTCAAAAAGCAGGCATGGTTTGTACTTTACCAAGTAATCAAACTATAAAATCTGCAAATACCCTACACATATAAGTAGCCCCCTGACCTTTTAGTGGCAGCAGTTATCCACCAACAAATTCAATTTCATGCTTCGATTGCTGGAAAGCAAGATGTAGCTCTGACTCTTGTACCTACCCCCATTTCCCCTAAGATTTGTATACCTTCAACCTTAAAGTCTTTATGAGCAAGTCCTATTAAAGCATTATGTTAAGGTTTTAAGAGTTGTTTTTTTCTCAACTTGTGATCAATTAGTAAAACTCAATGTGGATGAGGAGCAAGAAAATAAGGGGTCAGATTACAGATTCCTTGGCTTTCAGAGATGAGTGAAAGCTCCTGTTGAGCAAAGACAATAAAATCTTGACCACAGCTGGAACTCCTGAGCCATCTTCCAGTTAGACATCAACAGTATCTGGAGGGCAGCCAATCTGCCAGATGTGGGTACGCACTTACAGAATGTCAAGGTCGAGACAAAAAACTCAGGGGAGAGGCAGCTGGTGAAATCAGATGAGAAGTCGTGAATGAACACCAAAGGGTCCACAGGGTCCATGCAGGACCAAAAAAAGTAAAGCCATTCATGAGCTGTTAGGATCCATAATGTAGTCACTTATAATAACAATTTGAGCCTGTCAGTGGCAAAACAAACACTTCTAGTGGACAGAAAATCAATGGGGCACATTTTCCCTACAGGGTTACATTGCAGCCCAGTTTGCGGCTGCCAGTTACAGCGTTCTCGCTCAATACTGGACCAATTTAAAATTTTTGTACATTTTGCCATACAGTAACATCTTTCTCTTGATAAAAATCAGAGAATTGATTGACTAAATCATGCTGATATATAGTCCCCTCCAAAAGTATTGGAACGGAAGGCAAATTCCTTTGTTTTTGTTGTTCACTGAATACATTTGGGTTTAAGATCAAAAGATGAGTATGAGACATTAGTTTAGAATGTCAGCTTTTATTTCATGGTATTTACATCTAGATGTCTAGTTTGTTTGAACCCACCCATTTTTCAAGTGAGCAAAAGTATTGGAACATGTGACTGACAGATGTTTCTTGTTGCCCAGGTGTTGCTTTTTATTTTGATTGTTCAAACTCTGCATGACTAGTCTAAGTTTTTATCCTTGGTTTAAACCTATAAAGACTGCATTTCTTGTTAAAGGGGATAAACCAACATGAAGACCAGAGAGCTGTCTATGGGAGAAAAGCAAGTCATTTTCAAGCTGAGAAAAGAAGGAAAATCAACTAGAGCCATTGGACAAACATTGGGCAATGTCCTGAAAAAGAAAGAAACTACTGTTATACAGAGCAACAGATGTCGAACAGGTCGGCCAAGGAAAAATACAAACAAAAATATTGTGAGAGCTGTGAAGAAAACCCCCAAAACATCAGTAAGTGACATCACCAACGACCTCCACAGTGCAGGGGTGAAGGTATCACAATCCACTGTTCGAAGAAGACTCAGAGAGCAGAAATATAGAGGCCATACCACAAGATGCAAACCACTCATCAGCAGTAAGAAAGAAGTACAGAGATGAGCCGCAAAAGTTCTGGAACACAATCTTATGGACTGATGAGACCAGGGTTAATCTCTACCAAAGTGATGGAAAGGCCAAAGTGTGGAGAAAGAAAGGAACGCTTATGATCCAAAGCACACAAGCTCATCTGTGAAGCATGGTGGAGGTAATGTCATATGGCTTGGGTGTGCATGGCTGCTTCTGGAACAGGCTCATTCATATTTATTGATGATGTAACTGATAATGGTAGCAGCAGAATGAATTCAGAAGTGTACAGAAACATTTTGTCTGCCAATTTACGGAGAAATGCATTTAAACTAATCGGGAAGGTTATCATGCAGCAGGACAATGACCCAAAGCACACTGCCAACAAAACAAAGGACTTCATCAGGGGAAAAAAGTGGAAGGTTTTAGACTGGCCAAGTCAATCACCTGACCTTAACCCAATAGAGCATGCATTTCACCTCCTGAAGAGGAGACTGAAGGGAGAAACCCCCCGAAACAAACATGAACTGAAAGAAGCTGTGGTAAAAGCCTGGAATAGCATCACAAATGAAGAATGCAACAGTTTGGTGATGTCGATGGGTTGCAGGCTTGAGGCAGTTATTGCAACCAAGAGTTATGCCACTAAATATTAAATGTTATTTACTTTAAGATTATTTGTTCCAATACTTTTGCTCACCTAAAAACGCAGTGTTCTAATACAAACGGTGGTATGTCCTAAGTTGTTTAACACATCTACATGTCAATACCAGGAAATAAAAGCTGAAATTCTGAACTCTTGTCTCATACTCATCTTTTGATCGTAAACCCAAATGTCTTCAGTGAACAACAAAAACAAAGGAATTTGCCTTGCCGTTCCAATACTTTTGGAGGGGACTGTACAATCTGTAGCCACTCCGCAAACAACTACATTCTAAAGTCAAATGAAACTGATATAGCAATTCCACTCCCCGCTAAAATCACTCTGAGAAAATCCTGAGCATGTCCCTTTTTGTATAGTTTTTTCTCTAATGAGCTACTGTATATTAACGTAATGTAAACATGACATGTAATGTTAGCATGATAATGTCTTCTTATAGTGGGAGAGCCACTGATGCAGCTTAAAGTCTGCAAATGTAGAGCCAGAGATAACATTACTTACATTGGCATAGAGAGATTCAGCACACAATAGGAGATGTTCGCTAATGTAGCTTAACATCCCCTAACGTAGAGCTAGTGATAACATAGCTAGCTGTCATAGTAATCTTAAAGATAATAAAGCTACTTGATAAAATCCAGTAATATTCCTCTCTAAACACACTGATGTAAGACTATTAATATACCCCCCACCCCCACCCAAGCAAATCCTGTACATCTCAAGATCTAAAGTCACACAAACTGCACATTCATGTTTTGAGTTATTTCAGTTTGTTTGCTTTCTTTTTTGTAAGCTTCTGTAGTCAGGAGCTCAAGGAAGAAAATGTAAGCTCATGTTCAAAAGGAAAAACACAAGCAAACCAAATAATGTTTAGTAGGGAGGGAAGCGGAGCACAAGAAAGAGAAACAGTCAGTATGAGTAAGTCTGCAGAGAGTGCAGACATCTCCTCGCTGCTGCAGTATCAGATCACAGGTTTCTCATTTGACTGTCCAGTGCCATTTGAGGCCATTTCCAGGGGCTGTGATCTTGGGCTTATCAGATGTCTTGCTATACATAATGCAATCAAAATTGGCCAGACCGCAAACAAAAAGTTGCCGCGTGTGTATTCTGTAACAAGGACTGCGTCAATATAACAGAGTAACAGAGTTACTAACAACTGAGTTGACCTGACTCATCTTGTCTCCTGTAAGCCGCTGGTCATCAACAGTACAACCAACCCTGCATGACTTATACACACAGCTGGTAACCATAACAATGAACTCTGATCTTCAGTCCGAAGGTGTGGCTGAAATGTGAAAGAAAGGACCAACACACTGACGGTGAAGTCCTCACCTGACATACATTTTAAGCACTTGATAATACCAGCTGTTTTGTTCTTACAAACATCAACAAACTTCTAATGAGAGATAGTAGCCTGAATGTTTTATACTTATGATAAGAAATGATTTACTATTTTGTATTCTTAAAAATGTAATGATTACAAACTACAATAAACGTAACCTGATACAATTACAACTACATCTAAAAGAGCTAAATATGACATCACTTCAGTCATTTTCTGACTTAACAACGCTCCTCCAGACCCTTAGGAGACATTATACGACTCTTTCACAGGTACTTTCGGGTACTGATTGGTGTCCCTTTGCTTGCCTTCTGGTTTGTGTCTCTAACTTGACTTTTCACTTGTTTTTTTCTTTGGAGCTAAGTTTTTCAGTTTATCTGACCAACAAAGAGCAGATGCCCCAATACTTCAAATCATTGCCACTAGAGCACAAAGGTCAAGCTCAGAAACCCAAAAGACAACACAAAACTAAAACCTAAATGTGGTTATGCTGGAACTGTTCACCTTTAAGCTTTGTCATATTTTTACAGTTTTAATAGTTCCAGGTAGCTGTTTGTGATCATAATTTATTTTCACTTTGGTACTACTATCCCATTGACCTCCCTTTCACTGCTTATCCATCAACCTGCACTTTAAATTCTCCCATGCAGGCCTCTTTGGAGGGTCTCATGTTCACCCTTTATTGGACAAAATATCCCCTCTGACTTCCTTCCATCCTCATAGTTACATGAGCCCCTCACTTCCTTTTCGATAGCTCCGACCCCCTCAGGCTATCCAATGTCTGCATCTGCCTTTAAGTGGATTTGTTCCTTTAGTCAGTTTCCTCAATGCTCGATCTCTCAGCCCCTCTCTCCACAACGGAGGACATCTGATACATGATGCAGACGATGTTAATGTGGCTAGTGCTCATGTTAAAATAAAATCCCCATCAATCTCTCACACAGGCAAGGTTATTACCAACTATTATGGAAATGGCTGACAGTAAATAATAGTCACTTAAGAATGATTGTTAAAGTACAATGACGTATTTAAAACAGTTTGAAAGGACTCGACTGTTCTCAATTTTGGTTGGAGAAAAAATATAAACAATTATTAGATTTTGCTTGCGCTTGCAGACTACAATTGCAACATCTAATTCATTATTAGAAAGAGAGAGAGAGAGAGAGAGAGAGAGAGAGAGAGAGAGAGAGAGAGAGAGAGAGAGAGAGAGATGGGGGCTTGTGGGTCGAATGACAATCACGATCTACGTGTATGACGTGTATGAGGTGTAATTTTAGGTTGACCAGGTGAGGGTCAGCTGGGCTGGCAGACTTACCGGCAATCACTCTCCTAAAACAAGTCTGTTCACCTTGTTGGATCACAGTCACGCACACCTATGATTAAGCAGCCCGAACCATACAAGGTTAGGTTTGAATGGCACTCCAAACTTCTGCATTTTCAGCCCCGCTATCCTCATGCCCCTGGGATGGAACTATTGGTCTGTCATGCAGCCCACCACTTTGGTCCTGACTGAAATAATCTTAACAACTGTTAAGACATTTTGTTGAGATATTCATGGTTCCCAGAGAATGAATCCTACTGACTTTGGTGAACCTCAGACTTTTCCTCTAGCACCACCATGAGGTTGAGTTGACATTGTGAAGTTAGATCACTTGCTATGTAGCAATGTTAGATTACAACACAGAAAGTTCCAAAAGTTACACTTGCGTAGCATCAGCATGATTGCATTGTAATTTTAAGCTTGTTCTTGTTTTGTGTTTGGATCCTGCACATGGTTGGCTTGCTGAAGTTAGCATTTAGCTCAAAGCACCACTGTGCATCCTGACAGAGCTGCTATCATATGTAGACTTAGTCTTGTTTCTTTGTTTGTGAGTTTGGTAAGTTACATTTAACCTTATATCAGCTGGTTCTTGTCTTTTAAATCCTCAGGTCGTATTTACATGAGTGTAGTTTTTATTAAGCATAATTTTAGTTTCATTGTCATCACATTATCTTCCACAATGAGAAGAGATGTTGTTGACAAACTATGGAGGAATCCTCCCATCCCCTGACTAGTGTTTGCTCTCTTGTTATGATGTTCCCTGATATGAAAGCTGAATATTGCTGACATTATTTATCCCACTCCAGGGAACAATAACCCATATGACATACTTCGAACCTCAAAAGCAAATAAAAAATATTGAGGAGAAAGTCGCCATTGGGGAAATTTTTTTATTTACTTAGTTTATATTCTGTGGCGTCAGCATTCCCCGCTGCTGCCTGGGGCACTAAATACGTTGACTTAGAACTGCAACTCTTTTTTTCTTTTTTCATAACTGCCATAAAAGTATATTCATCTGACAAACCAATGATAATATAAGAAGGAGATAGTGTGTGTCTGGTGAAGCAGTAGTTTGGCAGAGTCGGGCTTGGGGTTCTAAAACAGGCTCACATAAAACTGTAGATCTTGCCGACCAGCCACAGGGGTAAAAGCTAAGAATAGGTTTCTCTCTCTCTCTCTCTCTTTTACTCTCCATATAAAAATAATGACCTCCCCTTTTTTAATAACCTCGCCCATAATGAATGTAAGATAATATCTTCCTCCTCCTCCATCTATCCATGCCTCCTTTTCTCTGCAGATGTCCCGTTTTGTTCTCAGACATAATGGCATGAGTATTTTCAGCACTGTGGTGAAACATGGATGGATGATGAAGACATTTCCCTCTATGACTGCTCATGCATGTCCTTCATCAGTTATCCCTCCGTGTAATTTAATGTGATTCTTTATTGCTCTCTGTAGGGAAATGTATTTTTACTTTCACAAGAAGAGTGCAGGATCAGCTGCAGAGCAGGTAGGCATTTGGTGTCGCGTTTAAGGCCACTTCAGCAGGGATAATACTTGCTGGTCCTCCTGTTGATAAGTGGTCTAGTCTAATTGGAGCTAGTTTTAACTACCTTATATACAGTTAGGTTGTTTAGTCCTGGGATTCCCAACCTAGGGATAGTTCACATCCCCTCAAATATTAGATAATTTAACCTCTTTGGTCATTTAAATAAAACCTACTCTACTCTCACAAGAAATGTGACAAGGGCGCCAGACACTACTTTTTATTAATGGGTCACAAGCCAGAAAGGTTGGGAATCTTTGACAATACATATATTTTGTAAGCTTATCATGTTTTTTATTTAAATGCATAATAACCAGTAACTACAGTTGTCAGATAAATGTAGTGGAGGAAAAGTACAATACTGCCTGTGAAATGTATGTAGTGGAGTAGAAGTATAAAGTTAGAGTACATGGAAATACTCTAATAAGTAAGTAAATACCAAATACCTAACATTATAATAAAGTACAGTACTAGAGTAAATGTACTTCATTTCACATCACTGTCTGGTGGCTACTAGCTTTTGCTAACTCTCTGACCACACAGTCCTGGAGATCTCACATCACACATTTATAAATGAGAGGCAAGAGCACTCGACTCTGGTTGCGGGTCATCCATGTCCACAGTGTCCTGCTGCCCTGGATGCAGAGCAGAACAACGGCAGTTTACCCTGGAAAGTTCACCCTGACTGTGGGTTGAAGTGATGAGCCGTCTAGTTGCTGATGGATGGAGGACACTATTCTGATTGCCAGGCCTTGCCAAACATAAATATTGTCTCTTACTGTGCCTCTTCGGGAGAGCCTGACAGCTCCAAGGTTTATTTAAAGACGTTGAGGGAGTGATGTCCGGCTTGCTTGGCCACAATCAGAATGTATTATTCTATAAAATTTTGTTCAAGTCCTTAATTTGTCCTTTTTATTTACTATATTTGGATAGCCTGGTGCTGGTATTTAACAAATAACGAACAAATTTAATCTGATGACCTCTATTGACTCTGGAAACTCCTAACTTTAACCAAACCCAAATCCTCACCCTGCCCCTGACCGAAGTTAATTCTGACCCCAGTGCCCAGTCCTACTGTATACTTAAACAAATAGACACCCTTTGGCCATGTGGTCGCAAGTTGAGTAGTCTATCATCAGCATATTATTTTATTAAAATGTGACCAAAAATACAAAGCAAATGTTTTGTTTATATGGGACCACCATGTTATTAAGCTCAAATGAGTGACTGAGCTTCTTTTTTTTCACCAAAGAAAGATAGAAAACATACAGTACATTATTCATAGTCCAATTATCTAATAGACAAATGAAAGCAATTCTCCTTTTTCCAAAACATTATATCTGTAAAGTGGTACTGAAACAGGATTGTCTACCACTGGAACTGATTAACCACTTCTAACAGGACTGGCAGCAGGCCAGTGTCTTGTCCTGACTCAGACAGTTGGTTCACTTTCCAAGGTGTCACCGATACACTTCACCCCTCAGCAGGAGTGTCTTAACTGCCATGGGGGCCTCTGTGTCGTCGGCCAATGACAACCAGAAGGACAAACAGCGGTCACCTGAACATAAGATATCAACCGTTTTGTAATTCAATCTATATAGAGACATTGCAAGCCAAGTATCCGTATCATTTGTTTGTTACGTGATCGTTAGAAACTTAATGTTATTATGGACTGGGAGGAGACGTAAACTAATCCATCCGACTACTGGAGGAGTCATTAATGTGTAATCCTAACTGTGTAATGCCATAAGGACTTTTGAGGGTTAAAAAAATACATAAAGTCATGAATATCTGTTTACATGCTTATCACCTCATATCACCCCCTGACTCCCTGATAATAGTTATTCATATTTAAGTCCTCACATCGTAAAGGTTTATTTTGTGGCCAAATAAACAAGAATAAACAAAGTAGTAGTAGTAGTAGTAAAGTGGTAGTAGAGGAACTACAAAAAAAAGCTATAATAACCCTGAGGAACTCTTCTGACTCATACATTTTGTAATTCAATCTAAATATCCTCTTAGCAGGTCAGTATCCACATCAACTGATTGTTACATTAACATGACACAGTCAGTGTTCTTTGGCTCTTGGATATTAATCAATAAACTATGACTTGTGCAGGTGAAGTTGAATACATACACAATGAATTCAAAGACCTTTATATCTATTTAGAGAGGAAAATATGTGAATATGTTCTTCACCACTACCCTGTACTATTGGTTTTTAGATCATATTACATTCAGACTCCAAATCTTAAGAGTTTGAGGACTATAGATTACCAATGAGTGATATACCCCCAGTCAAGACTGTAATGTGAAAGATAATTAATGCATCGCTGTGACTATAAGGCTAGAAAGAATCCTTCATCTGCAACCTTGAAATGGAATATTAACTTTCCATTATATGCAGGCAAGTATGATAGTTAATGGAATATGATATTGAATATTATAGTATTTAAAGAAATTGTTTTTATATCACATAATGATATATAAAGAAAAAAACTAACAAATAAAAAGTCATGTTACCACCAGATTTGGTTTGTTTTTAATATTCTTTTTTATCTTGTTGTATTGTTTTACAGTATGTGCCAATGTTGTTTGACTACTTGTTGTCTGACTTTTATGTTTTTAGACATCCCATATGGAATGTGTTTATGTCCTGGATCTAAATCATTGTCATTTGTCAATAAAGTATTGTATATCTTGTTTTTGCATTTCATTTTAAAACACACTGGAAAAATGCTATTCAAATAAAATCATTATTAATATCATTATTCTCATGATACAAATGATCCTATATATAATCCTTCATTTGTCTCTGAAAATCTCAGGATCCAACAAAGAGAATATATTCCACTTTAATTATATGTAATGTTATGACATGGATTCAGTGATTCCTCTGATCATCTATAGTTTTCCATTCACAGAGTGATTAACAGCCACAGCTAACTCCTTTGATTCAGTGACTTGGCTTTGTTTGGCAGGTTGTGTCTATCAGGCTATGGCTCACTCCATTACAAGTCTAAATGACTAATTAATGGTCCCAGGACAGGTGACACCTGCTCCTGAAGATCCATTTACACCCTCATCCCCACAGGGCTCTACATGGACTCCACTGTACTTCCTAACTTCAACCTCCATCCTCATCCCCTCATCTCTTATTCATCTGGTGGTGGAGAACTGTTTAAGGAGCACGTTTGCGGATAGACAGATTGAGAGATGGTTGGACCAGACAAACACGCTGCCTTTGGGACCACAACACATCCCCTGGCACCAGCATAGCAGCAGTATAAGTGTATGTGCCTCTAGCCAGTAATTATCCTGCACATACAAATTTCTTGAAGTCACTTAAATTGCTAACAGTCTCTAAGTCTCTACAGAGAGGGAAATACATGTTCACTTTTATTTAAGGTAGTCCTCAGGTTTAAGTCCTTTTCGTGCAAAACTTAAATGAACATTGCTAATCCATCAAAAGTAAGAAGAAGGGCAGAATGAATCAATTGAAGATGTAACACTGCAAAACTGTGGGAAGGAGAAAGCAGTTTGACATAGTAGTAAAATAGACCAATCTGTTATTTAAAGGTCATGATTTCAGAGTGGGCTTCTAAATGCAGCATGAACATGGGAGAAGTTGGAAAATGACTTAATTGTTTAATGCCTTACATGTCTTTGACAACCAAAACTGCACATCATAAGGGATGACAAGGAACGATCAGGTTGGCTATTAAAACAAGGTTAATGAATGTCGAGTGACGCAGGAAGGATGAGGGAGGAAATCAAAATGTGAGAGGGGAATTTGCAGTGGAGATATATTTTTACACACGCACACAAAATGTCATCTTGCATACATACTGCACAGTACATGCACACACAAAAACAGCATGCCACTGCTAATTTAGCATGTGCACCAGAGCACGACACAGTTGAGAATATGAGGAAAACTCACACACACACACACACACACACACACACACACACACACACACACACACACGCACACACACACACACACACACACACACACACACACACACACACACACATACACACACTATAGTGAGGAGATAGGGATGGGCAGCCTTGAGTAAATCAATTACAAGGTTCAGTGTCAAGTTGAAGGCCACGAGGAGGGCACCATAACAATATCCCAGCAACAGCCTGTGAAAAGTAGCCACCACTATATCAGTTCTCTGTACCGGCAGATAGAGCTGACACTTGTGGAGCAGGCTAAGGGGTCCTGAAAGAAGAAGAGGAGGACTGAGCAGATGACCTTGTTTGTTTGGAAGACAAAATACTATCCCATATGCTGTAATAGGCAAAACAACCTGACAGTAATATGGCCCTCCATGCTTATCAGGAGCACCAGCAGCAGTACCACTCTCCATCATTCTCTATCTCTTTCTGTCTTGTTGCCTCTCTGTCTCGTTCTCTCCCTCTCACAGTGTCTATATTTACACCCACAACATAGCCGTTTTTGTCCACCCATTCCAGATTTAGTGCTCTTGAGCATGACAGCGAACTGCAATCAGCTTATGACTCCCCAGTGCTACGGCCTCTGTTTAATACAAACACTCTGCCTAAATGTCTTCTATGGTTCCTATTGTCCTTTAAAGGAATAGTTTGTCATTTTGAGTAATATGCTTATTTGCTTTCTTGCTGAGATTAGAAGATCAATATCACTCTCATGTCTCTTACACTATAGTGGCAAAAGAATGGATACGTTTGTGCACATAATTAACAGTGGCTGTTTTTTTATGGTTTGGGGCCCCTTGGTTCTTATTAAGACATATGTCAAAGTTATGGCATATACTGATATTTAATTTAGACAACAGTATGCTTTTAACTTTGTGACAGCAGTTTGGGGTATGTCCGTTCATATTTCAACACGAAAATATGCACAAACCAAAGTCCATAAAGAAAAGGTTTTCTAGGTTTTTACAAGGCAGAAGAGTGGAGACTGTTATAGCAGTAGATTATTCCCTATGGTTTTTGAAAAATATGTTAAACAAACATATATGGTTGTAATGTTTGGGGCATCCAGATACTTTCAGTTACGTAGTATACCTGTGTACAGCTTGCGCTGTGAGACTAGCATATAGGCTGGATTTATAGCATTGTGGGACTAAATCAATGAAATAAACACAACAAACATTTTTTACTAAATAGTTTCTATTATACAATTGTAAATGTTCCCTTTCTGTTGAGAATGCAGATACCCATTTTGCTTTATCAGGACAGAGATGTTACTAGATGTCAGTAAGTATGTTTAATGACCAATGACAGCTTTCTCTTACTCTACATCTGCTCCATTAAGTAAACTAGAAATAATCTGGCGTAGCATTTTGTTTCCGCAGCATTTTTAGTTACTGTAAAAGTGAAAGTAGTTAAATCAGGCCCTGGGGTCAGTGGGTTGCAGTGCAAATAATATGGCCAGTACCTTACTGTTACCTCTTATGTTGGTTGCCATTCTCTACTTTAAACTATCCATTATGAATCAGAAATAGAGAATAGAGAATGTTAAAGCAAAGCATGTATATATATATTTTACATATACATTTTTATACACACACACACACACATATATATATATATATATATATATGTAATATCCATTGGGATCCAGCCCACATGTGTTTGCTTGAGTGTGTGTGTTTGTGTGTATATACTGTGTCACTGGAGACTCAGTTAGAGCACCTCTACACTCATATAATCAGGCCTAAAATGTCTTTAGTGCTCCTGATGTTTCCTTTCCAGTAGGAAACATAAACAACAGGCACGGTGGTGCTTGTGGATATCTGCATGTGTGTGTGTTTGTGATCAATCTTCTGCCCTCACTATGCGTGTAAATACATTGCTATGGTGCGAGCTAAACACACTTCCAATAAAGCAGTTGGACTGAAAGCAATAGTGAAACTGTGAAAACAGTATTGGACAACAAATTGAATTATAGTTAAAAGTGAGAAAAAGTTTAAATATAATTAACAAGAGTTAGACCACAGGTAAGCTATTATAAAAATAATTAGTAAATCTAGCAAAGTAGATTCATAACAGTAGAGTACATAGAGTACATAGACTGTCAAATTTCTTGCATTATCCCTCATGCTAGAAAATATACACGTAGAGTCCAGCACAGTAAAAGTAAAATGAGTGAAACACGTAAGTTAGAGCTTTGGGCACCCTTTTTTCCTGATCCCAGGGCTTTTGTTTTGAAACGAAACAGGAAGTGTTAAGTTAAAAATCAACAGCTATATTTGTTTTATTTCTGTGGCATATTCTACAGATATAGACACTGAAGTTGTATAAAGGTCTAATTTTACTAGTATGATGTCATTATGATTATCAACAGATCATGTCATCATCATGTATTTATGTTATAGAAAAAGGTTTTGAAGCGTGTGCTAAATTGTAAATAATAATAAAGCTAGAGGGCTTTTATTTTGAAACGAACCAGGAAATGTAGGGTATAAATATTCATATATATATATATATTTAATGTATGTGACATATTCTACAGATATATACATCAAAACTGTAGTGTAATGTTACTGGTATGATGTCTATCATTATATAATTCCCACTGAATATGTGGATGAGCTGCAGCCACACAGCCTGGTCACGGTTGCTCTAAAGTAATTTTACAATATTCTTTAGAAATCAAACCTGATTTCTCTGGAGATTCGCTACCGCGAGTAAATCTCCTCCGTTTGGCACGACTTTCTGACAGTGCTAATTTGCTGGCATGATGCAAACCTTAATGTGAAACTGAAAACTCCCTATTATTTCTTCTTCTTCTGTTATATTCCCAGCAGATTGAACACTTTGTGTGTTACAGTGAAGATGTATTTCCGGTTGACTGTAGTTCTTCCAAAATAACGACATTAAAAAGAAGTAAAACTGCCAAGTAGTATATATAGTGTAAGATCAAAAATTAAATGAAGGTTTTTAGTATGCACATTTCTGATATGCACGTTTACACAAACGAGGACACCACTCTCCAATTATAATATGGGATCCCAAATGGTTTGATTTAAACTTCCTTTGTTAAAAGGCTATTATGGTTAGGTCATCCTGAAAGTTATTTTGGTGTCCAATGTCTATTAGAAATGGGACCACACGTGACAGAAAGGAATGGATTGTGTTAAGTAGGATTTAGCCTTTCTTTCTTTCCTTAATCAACTATTTCCAGTTGTGCTTTACTCTATGTGATATCCATGGTCTTGAATCTATCTATCTTTATCTTCAACAGACTTTCTTCCTCCACATCTTTATTTCTTTTCCTTTCTCACTTTCCTTCTTTCATTCTGTACTCAGAACTTACTGCACTGCTCTGCCATTTGGAGCTATCCTTGGTGCTGAACCTTTTAATTTCTGTATTTCTTTTTCGCCCTCAGCTCATCTTGTATTTATTGTCAGTTAAAAAGAAAAAGAAAAAAACTAAAGGGCCTTCCTCTTTTCTTTTTCCTACCTTTATTCTTACAATTTGCAAGCTACTTTTTTCATTGCTTCCTTTTGAACAAAGAACAATACAAGTTCCTATAAGCCAAGTACTGTGGTGCTCTGTGGAGCTGTCCATAGTGCTGAACCTCTAGCAGGTGTTACAACTTCTGAGCAGACATTCTTTCTTTATTATTATAATATTGTCAGTGTTTCCACTTAAGATGAAAAATTAATTGAATTTAAGTGATGTGCTGTATCATGCCGCCCTCATATCAAAGCTCCAAGCCACCTTTTTGCTTAATCAGAGTATAATTCATTTCTTCCTAATTACTTATAGCTGACATGTAAAACTCCTTGTTGCTCCATGAGCAGAGACAACATGACACAGCCAGCCACATGTCAGTGCAGAAATGTAGTGGAGCAGAAGTAGAATGTGGCATGAAAAGAAAAGACTAAAGTAAAGTACAAGTACCTCAAATTTGTACTTAAGTACAGTACCTGAGTAAATGTACATTCCACCACTGACTAAAATTAGGATGACTTGGGAGTACGTATTATGGCGTGCATCTCTCTCTCTCTCTCTGTCTCTCTGTCTCTGTCTCTCTCTCTCTCTCTCTCTCTCTCTCTCTCTCTCTTTCTCTCTCTCTCTCTCTCTCTCTCTCAGTGACAGGCGTCAAAAATACCACCAAGGGAGCGCAGCTTTCTTCGCAGCCACACTCGGCTGTTGTCCACCGTACCGATGCGTAAATATCCCAAAGAAAAGAAAAGTCATCTTTACAGATCACCAAGGTGACTGTGGTAAGAGCGTTTTTTCTATTCTGATGGTTCAAAGTAACCGAAGCCGGACTGATTAGACTTTACATGCCTAGGAGGATTGTAGTCGGTCACCTTCTTTGCAAGACGCATCGGCAAAGAGCTTCTTTGAGACTAAAATGAGAGAGAATATGTGGATATTTCACAGTGCCGACAATTCAAAGTGTCTTTTTTCTATTTGGTGGTGTTTGAATTTCGCAGCAGTGGCGTGTTTGTTGTTTTCGCCTGTCAGGACGGATGATACCTGCCCGTCATCATGCATCTGTGCCAGAGACTCCGGGACTGTGACCTGCCGTGATGGGGAGGACACCGAGGTACCTGGAAACATACCGGAGTGGACGTCCACCCTGATACTCAAGGGGAAAAACATTTCAACTTTACAGCGTGGTGCGTTCATGAACAACGGGACGGAATTGGAAATGACGGCACTCTCGCTATCCTATAACGGGATAAAGGCTATTGAGCCTTACGCCTTCCTGGGACTCCCCCGATTGCATATGCTGGATATGAGCCACAATCAACTGGAGTCTATCTCAGCCAGGGCTTTCCACGGGTTACTGGAGCTGCGCTCCCTTTACCTAAATCACTCTATTTTGCCTCCGGCCACAGAGCAGCTCTCACATGCGCTCAGCACTTTGCGCAACCTCCACAGACTGGAGTTGGCGGGAAACATGCTAAAGGCTATTCCCCTATTAGATATGTATAATCTTCACGCGTTAGTGCTGATAAATAACTCAATAGAGAGCATAGGGGGGAGAGATGTAACCATTTTGTACCAGCAAAGGCGCATACGCATCTACTTGTCTTTAAATCCGTTTCGGTGTAACTGTGAACTGGAGGCGTTTTACTACTGGTTGAAAAACTCATCCCAGTGCCCGGATGCAGGGCGACTCCTGTGCAGCGAGCCGGAGGCCAAGAGAGGGGTTCCTGTGGAGAAGCTCCGGGAAGAGGACGTGGATTGTATGAACGAGAACCTTGAGGCGGTTTCATACGTGTTCCTCGGTATAGTGTTGGCTCTGATCGGGGTGGTGTTTCTAATGGTGCTGTATCTCAACCGGAGAGGCATCAAACGGTGGCTCAACAATATTAGAGAGGCGTGCCGAGACCAGATGGAGGTCTACCATTACCGCTACGAGCAGGACTCTGACCCGAGACTGGCCAACGTGGCTGTTTGACCTACTGAAACATCAGGCCAATGCCGAGAGGCGAACTGGAGTACGTTATCAAAGACTAGGGGGGTTCCCAGGCAGTCCTGTTACAACCAAAATCAATAGTTTATACAGCCGGTTTCATCATTTTTCAGCAGCTGGCCAATGAACTGCATGTGGTAGGCTATCCCTCTCACACTAGGATAAGCACAGAGCCAAACAGTTTAATGACTATAAGGGACTAATAAGTGTTCATCTTGCACAACTGAATACTACTATTTCTAACCACTATTGTATCTCCTCAAGAGAGGAATGCTTTCCATGCATCATGTTAACATATTAGTCTACTGCAGCTTGTCAGACTAACTTAGTATTATTTATCTTATTAACCAAGTGACAAATATACAGTAAAGGTATGTACAATTTCTGATTTGAGAAGCTGGAATGAAATAGTGAATTAATGTAATTACCAAAAAAATTGCAGCCCTTGCAAATTGTTGCAAACGAATGGCCTACATTCAGGAAACCCCACAGGGAGAACAAGGTATTCCTGTTTATAATCTACTGAGGGAGTGCATATTGCAAGGGAGAGAGAGACTGGGGCAGGGAAGATGAGGCATGGAAGCTGGTAAGTGCCATGTTCGTGCAAGCAGGCAATGCTGGAGTAAACTGTCATATTTCATCATCAAGAACATAGGCTACGTTACCAACCTTGTCTCTCTGAACAGCCTTTGATCACAGAAAAATAACACCTGTATTATTTGACACCAGGACAGTTTATCAGTGAAGTGGCAAAAGAGGAAATGACAGAATCTAACCATGCATGTGATTGTTGTAGGCATAGAAAATCAACCAAGACATTAATAAAAGGTCAAATAAAAATGGTGAGTTAGCAGTGTTCTTTATGTCTGTACATTTTATCATCACTGTCAGGGAATGTTGACTTCATGCAGCACTGTGCCAAACATTAACACAGGAAGTGTATTAAAAAAGTATTAAAACGTTTTTTTTTTATTTGCTACAAGCAGATAGTGAATGAGTGCATCTGCAAAAAGGTTTACAAAAGCACGCACATTCAGAAGATAAATACTAGGTTCTGGACAGAAGAACATGTAGAAGCCGGAAAAATAGATTCCGCACACTAGCTAATGCTCCCATGAACATACATTTATTGAATTACCACCAAGTGACATTTAGAGCGTCAAGCTCTACTTCAGACAAAGAATAAAATGAGTGCATCCACACCATGTGAAATGTTGAGCACATGTGTTCACATGTAAGTGAACCACAGTAAGATGTCACATCGTCATCGAGCACCTCTGGGCTCACCAGAAAAAGGTTTTGACTATCTCATCTGCTTCTTTTTACAGTCTTTCTCAATCGCTTTGGCACAATCTTTGAATGACTATTAAACTCTGTCAAACTATATGACTATTTATATGAGCATTAGGTCAGTTGTTCACATGACTACAGTCATTTATAATTGCTTTGGCACAAAATGCCCTGAGTAAGCCTTGCAGATCAAAAGTATAATGGACAAGCAGGAAAAGTTTCTGTATTTCAGTTTCTGGAGTAAAGTTTTGGAACAGTCTACAGGTGGAACAAAAGCAATGTCCAAACATAAAGCAATTTAAAAGCGGGTATAAGAACATGACTTTCACGGGTTACAGTGAGAAAGAAGGGGGTTGATTTTCATTAGGTTTTTACTGGGGTTCTGTTTTAGTTTCAGTTTCATTATTATTACTATTATTTGTATTGCTGTTTATTAATTTATTGTTGTTTGTTTTGAGTTTATGAAATATTTTCTTTCCTCATTTATGTGTAAATAAATGGTAAATTTAAAATAGATTTTGGGTATGAGAGAGGGAGATCACATTCGCAATTGGTAAGCGGGTAGATTTTACAAGCACTGAATTGCATGTACACACATGGGGTGGGAATTATTAAGTTTATACTTCTCACTCCTTTATGGATATGTAAACAGAATTGTCAAGTGTTCAAAAGTTATTATTACTGTAAAGCACCCAAGAGTCCAAGGCTGCAGAGGTCTGCATGGGGAGATATAACAGAAAGGCATGGCAATGTTACTGTAATCTCATCAGTACGGTGACGAATAAACCGTGAAGAATCCTGATCGACCTGAGATGTCAGTATCACTCTACAGCACGGAGCTCATGAAAACTCTTAACTCGAGGGCTGCATTACAGTAAGATCACGGGAATTTTCGAAACAAAGGTCAAACATCAAAAGCCGGAAAACAGCAGGAGAGTAGGAATGTGTGTGAGGATATTACAGTATTTTAAAACATGTAACAGAATCTAACTGATGCACATTAGGCAAAGATGTTTATGAAAGCATTAGGGATTTATTGTTATTATTATGATAATTTGTTTCATAAGCAAGTAATTGTTTGCCTTTTTTTCTTATGTAACCTCACATCAGTGGTGGAGGGCAATAGGCAAATGAATGTGTTTGTGCATGGAAACAAGTGGCTGACTATCTGGAATTAGTGTGATTTGACATGCTTTCACTCTCCTGTAAATCATAATAAATGTGATTATTACACCAGATCTAAGACGAGGTGAGCCACTTTAGATTAAAGAACAACATGCAATAGACAAGTAGATAAATAGATAAATAAAAGATAGATAGATAGATAGATAGATAGATAGATAGATAGATAGATAGATAGATAGATAGATAGATAGATAGATAGATAGATAGATAGATAGATAGATAGATAGGAATGGTCATAAACCAAAGTATTAGACAAACTGAAATGTTTACATGAAGATGGCGCTAGATGAAAAGTCAGAGCATCATCAAAGTTGATGTGCAACTACCTATAAATGTCTATTATGTGATATAGGTCAGGGTCACATATTCTCCAAATAGTGAATTATTAAACAGAACTTTTTTTATTATTTGATAATTAAGGGAGAAAGATTAGAGTAACATTTGACCATCAAAATTAAATGAGGACTGCCATCAAATAGGTGAATTGGGCAGAAAACCCAAAACACAGAAATGATAATGTTTATCTCTTACAGACACACAGAATGAACAAAAGCAGAGGATCTTAATTGACGTACCGTCTTAATGATTAATTTTAAGTGCTGGGCTTAATGGTTATGTACTATATTTCATATCTCAAAATATCTGGCCTAAAGAAATCTACAAACAGACACTAAACACACACTTGTGTTTGTCTCTCTGTTTATCACAATTTTAATCTCAGAGAATACATTATTTTAAAGCAATTTGCACCACATGTTTAATTAAATGCACACCACTGTATGTAACTAATAATTAAGGATTTTTCCATTGTTAGTTTTAACAGTCTTCAACCTGCGATCTTCTCTCTCTTTCCCCTGTGTGGTATTTGTCTCTTCAACCAGCAGCCTTTTTTCGTACTTTGGGGGTTTATGGGACATAAATAAAGAAGAAGAAACAACACAATGTTGTGCTGCAGTTGATTAAAAAGATAACATTTGTCTTTTCAAAGTATTCAGGCTTCAACTCTACTCCAGAGCTTTACACTCTCTGTGTACTTCACTTGCCTATGCTACATTTCTTTGTTCCTCTTCCATTTCGCTACATTCTCCTTACAAATAAGTGATTGACAATGACTTCCTCCTTGCCCTGCACGGCCCACCCTCACTCTCCCTGTCTATTCCCCTCTCTCGCTCCCCTTCATCCAGGTAAATGACTTTATCCAGCTGAGTGACTTTGTAAAGGACGCAGGGACAGGGTTTAAGCTGAGCCCAGTAAAAAGAAAAAATGGAAAGAGACAGATAAAGAAAAGGGGAGTAGAGAAAAGATTCATTAAAGTTTTTTAGTCCTTATGCAAAGCAATGACTCATCGTCTTGCTTTATATGTGAATGTCTGGGAGGCCAAAGCCCAAGTGCAAACTATGGGAGATGTCGAAAATGAAAGTGAAAATATTATCTTTACTGTTGAACAGCTGCTGCTATCAAAGAATGAAATCATATCTAAGCATCTAAACTTCAGGCCGCTATCTTTCCTCCATAGAAACACTTTCACCATGGTGTCTCACAGATCAATAGCATGCATCACTAGCTGAATGTGGGAAGTTTGTGATATGACATATGGAAAAGAGTCGGCCAGTTTGTAGTCTGTTTGTAGTCTTGCCCAGTGTCAAATATAGCCCACTCTGCATTTCTTGGGTATGTATGAAAAATCAACTCGCATTTTATCTATTTTACCATCTTATTAACCTGTGCTGTATTAACTCCTCCCTCGTGAGTGATGTAGCCTATTGCATCTTTTTATTACTGCTTGTTACTGCTTTCATGGTTGAACGGTGCAAAAAGATGGAACAGGTCAGTGTTACTTGGCTGTGTTCTGATGCTTGCATGGCTTCTTATATTGAATGGGGATACTGTTGATGTGTAACTGTGCTAATGTCTTGCTGCTTCCTGTAGCTCTGCATGGCGTACTGAGAAAGCTTATTTGTTGCTCTAGCTGTCTGTATGGTGTCTTGTTGACTTCTGTCTGTATAGTGTAACCTGTACTAATGTCTTGTTGTTTCCTGTTGCTCTGGTCTAACATCATCTGGCCAAAGGACTACAGTTGAAAATTAGCCGGCTGGCTAACACTGGCACATTTACAGAAATGTTAATTAATGTGTGTTGTCCTTCATAAAATAAAGAATAAGAATAAGTCTGGTGATTACTGGTTATTGATGCTGAATAGGCCTTGGCTGCCTTCTAAAGATATACTGTAGGAAGGGTTTTGGCATAGTAGGTGAGGAGAAGCAGAGGTGTTTCTGTGGGCAGGAGAAGGCTGAGGGTAAAATCTTTTTGGTTAGACGCTGCTGAAGTAAATTTTTGTCAGTAAAACTTTCAGAATATCAGCTCAGGAAAGTTTGAAATGACTTCTCCGTTGGAAGGGAACTGTGTGCTAGTGTCTTTGTCTGTGTGGAGTGCAGTGAACTGGAAGCAAATGTGATTTTCTATTCCCCCTCTCTCTTATTCTTTTTTTTGTTGCTACCACAAAAAAACAGTATCCAGAACTTTCTTCTTAATCTCAAAGTACACTCTTTTACTCTCAAACACAAATATGTAACACATTGTCACAGCAATCAGAAATGTATTGCAGTTCTGATTCAGTGTTGACAGAAATGTTCATACACAGTGGCTGCTGTAAATGACAGGGGTCAATTGAGGACACCTGATGGTGTACAAAGTGTACTAAATTCTCTGACATTGCTTTTTACTTTTCCACTACACTGGGTGTTATAGTACGTTACACATACAGAGTGACCTTCCCTTGATCACCTAATTATTGAGAATGATTAAAATCTATTTGAAAAGTAAGAAATAATTTTTTGCAGGTGGGTTACTTTCATTACAGTAACATGTCCTCCAATAGTAGGACATGTTACTATGTTAATAGTGTTGGTTTTATTACAATTAGTGCTGGAAATACGTTTTGGGTACTGAAAGAAATGTGTCTCTAGTATAGCCCAGCTGATAATGATATATTGGCCAATAGTATTTTTTTTTTAACAAAGCAAACAATCTTCATTCAGATCCATGACATTCTTCTTTTAAAAAACAATTGTGACCAAGTTACATACTTAGCAAGACATTTTACAGTTGAAAAATCAACGTGTCAGTGCACTCTGGTGGACAAACTACATAATGGTGACACTTTTTGCCAGTTACATCAAAACCTAGTTTGGCATTTCTGTACTGCAATTTGTTGTTACGACACACATACATCAGTACTGATATATATCTGCAATAAGCTAATATTGGCCAATACATGAGTGTCGTTGATTTATCTGTGTACAGCTCTAGTGTTAAAAACTGTTGAGTACCGAACGTTGGCTTGTTTAATGGCTCATTATTAATATGCTCCCCCACAAATTCCCTCTAATTGTTATTGTTAGAGTGCAGGCTTGGGAATCCTTCTTATGGGCTTAATAAGCTTAAATTTGAACAGCAGAAGGTTCAATGGTTTGTTTGTTTGTTTGTTACAGGCAAGGTCATTACCCGGTATTCAGTAGTAATGCCATCATAAATGGAGCTCATTAAAAAGACTCCCAGGAGTCGCAGAGGCAGGAGTGAATCCTTTTGTCTGGGGTCACTGTGCCCTGTTAGATGATAAATGCACCCTCTGGGAATATTATACACTGTGTTAACTTCTGTGAAAGTAAACTTGTATGAAAACATTAGTTTGATCAATAATCATTTTGATAACTGTCACTCTACTGCACCCTACCTCTTATCAGGAGACTGTGGACACCATATGTTATTTTGCTAAAGACTGAAAAACATCACATGCTTTGCTAAGAAAAATGTGTTTAGGTTCCGTTCTATATTGTGTTTGAGTGTACAGCTGATGAACAGATAATGAACAGCTCATGAAACTTAGCCAATCAGATACGGTTTCTTGTTTTCAGACAACTATGAAAGAAAAAATCTGCACTTCTGTCTCTCTTAGGAGTGGACATTTTCCTCCTGAATTCAGGGTTTTGTGCATTATTTTATGTTTTTGAGAGCTTACAGACAATTTTCCATGACACGTCATACATACAAAGCTCACACACAGTATGATTAGATTAGTAAGAAGTCCAACAGAGTCATATCATATCATCAAAGTATTGCGCAAGAAAAGAAAGATAATTATGCAATAATGCATGAATCCCAGTTTACACCTGCACTACTCCAGTCAATATTTCCATTTTCTGGCTACTCTGCAGTGTAATTATAAACCATGGGAACCAATTTACTCAAGTCTGATATTGTGAACTTCTGTCTGGCCTCTAAGCATGTGGATTTTGATCAGCACCAGTCCAGGTCTTAAAGAGGATGACTGCAGTCCTGGCCTGGGTTTCGATTCACCCTGGACTGTGGATAAACACAGTTGGCTGGTCGATCGGCCTTTGACCAGAAGAACAGATTCTGCCTTAACAAGCTGGAAATGTGTCACAGACCTATACACTTATTAAACCTGTTGACTTGTCTGTCAATTTCAAAGCAGAAGTATTCAATGCATGGAATGAGTGTATGAGAGAGATATACTGAGAGAGAGAGGGAGAGTTCTGACCTTGATCCCTCACTGTAGGACAAACATTAATTCCTCAGATTTCACACATTCATTTTCAATTAAGTTCTTTCCAGCGAGGTCACCGGCGCTGATTTTGGATTAGATAATTTGGTTAAAAAGAATAACAAATATCCTTCACATCCCAGGTTAATGGGATGATTGAAAAGGTGACGCTGATGTACAAGACATGATCCAGGCAACATGGCAGTTCTCAAAATAGGAACTAAAAAATCCCACTAAAGCCAATCATGAGTGCTTCTCATATGTATCACAGACAAAGTTACTGATGGCCTTATGGCATTGTACTTCATTAAGATCTGGATCCACTGCAGTTTTTACAAGTTGCTGTCTATGGTACTGAATACTGAATAATCAGCAGTGGCCAAGAGGGACTAATTAAGCGTTTATGGGCTGGAATATCCTCCCAAGGACAAGTTGGAAGTATAACCAGAAATCACTCCATCAATATTTGAATGAATATTAGCTGTGTAAGATGTACAGTTATTGTGGACTAATTATGCCATGCTCAGCAGCAGGATTTCCACCTTATTTTAGAACATTTAAGATATACCATTTTCATTTTTGTATTACTGTATACAGTGACCCTAAGACAATATACAATGTCCAGTTAAGATAAAGGAAAATCATCTAATCTGGTGTCAAAAATACCAATTATGGGTAATGTCTATGGATGTCCTGACTTTCACAGTTCTGCATTCAACAGAAAGTACAAACAGCATTAATAAGCTTGTTTTCTAAACAGAATTATATGCTATATGTCAGACAAACAGCTCAACATTTCTTACTTAGATTGTAAATCGTTGCCTCATTTTCTGTAGTACATTTGAGTAAAAGCCCACCACTGTGGCTTTAATTACAGTGACACCCAAATATATTTCATTACATTATTTTTTTTAATTACTGAAGCAATTCCAAAAATGATAATAAGCCTTATAATATTATATAATATATATAATTGTAATTATTCAGCCTAATTACTAAATGCGTATTGCTCATTAAATCTCATTCCCATCAATCACACCACCATCTACTGCAGCACTGCTAATAGGCTGCCAGTGAGTATGAGTATGGTGATGGGCTGCTTCTCATTCAATGGCTGGGAAAAAAAATTGCATTCTCAGCAGTTTGAATATTTCATGCTGCCCTTCACTTGAGAGAAGCTACTGTTATAACATTGGCCCGTTACCTCAGAGAAAACAGCAGCAGCTCGGACAACCTATCAGTCATTTTCTGAGCATTCGAAGAGCTCTTTCCTCTCGGTAAAGTCTCAAGCCAACTTACAAACTGCATTTAAACATGCAACCACAGTACATCGCAATACAATACTTTCACAATTCTTATGCTCACCCATTCGTATTTGTATTTGAAAATTCATCACAAACAAAGTCTTGGTTTCATGTTTTGAAACATAGCATTGGCTGACAGCATCCTATAATGCTAAACTGATACAGCTCCAACATTAGGTTCTGTGGGCTGTAGTTTACTTAGTTCAAAAGACTGCAACCTTGTTATGTCATTCAGTGGGCATTTGAGAGCACACTACTCCACAGCGCTGTGCAGATGGGTCTGCACCCTTAGCCTTTACCATTAAAATCTGCCAACTACTACCCTCATGTGGCCATTTGGCTACATTGCACCTGGACAAAGTAAACCAGCATGTTTTTATTTCCACATCTAGGAAACTGCAAAGCAAGCTCACATTTAATCTGCACCATGCACGACCTGGTTCACCATCTGTTCACGTATCCCAGTTTTAAGGTTACCTGAAATGGATAATAAAAGTGCTGATTCATCCCTAACTCACTTGCATTATATTTAAGGTGTACAAAAAATGTGGTCACACCACCATTGTGCAGTATGTTTACAATGATGGGAAATATGATGCAAAATCACATTAAAAGACACTACAGCATGTTCTAAAACATTACCACAGAGTTGAATCAACATCTGTCTCTCTGTACTGCAGTAATCTTTAAATACTTTTTACTCCCACTTATTAAAGAAATTAACAATTTCAGGGTAAGACATATATATTAAGATAAGATAGACTTTATTAGGATACATTTGTCTGGGGCATTCGAGAAAACAAAAAAATGTAACTTTAATTTTTAAAATATGAACACATATACAGGTGGACCTCAAAGCTAATCTGATTTCCTGTGTAGAAAATATGAGGCTCTCTTATATTCTAAGGGATTATACAGTACCTCTAAATACAATATAATGAATGTAGAATTGCCTTTGTGGCTGTGATATCATGCTGCGGATGAAAACAACTGTGTCTAATTTCATGAATATGTTAATTAAGTTGTTTTTTTTTTTAAGGTCACTCTATAAAAAGGACTTACTATCCACAGACACAAGGAAACTGGTGGGTCAAACATGTTTGGTCATTAATGGAAATAAAATAATTATAGGTACAGAAGCAGTTTTATTCTGTGCAGCAGAATCCAGTCCTCTTAGCAGGAGGGGAGAGATGGGGATTGATTAAGGCTGATAAAGTTACCTTGTATTAACTTACACCTGTACTATTACTGTTACAGTATAAACATATCTGATGCCATGCCTTGACAGAAACATTACTCATTATTTGATCAAATATTTTAATTGTGATATTTAATTGAGAGTTCAGTGCTTTGTAATTGAGGCACATGAGATTAGTTAGGCTAATCTAGAGTCTACAGTCACAGTCACATTTTTGTATTGGTTACAGGCAAGATCATTAGTGATTACATTTCAAATAAGTCTCAAGAAAATACCCATTACATTAGTCTGTAAAAGTATTGCAAGTTGCAAGTGTTGCTTTTAGAGGAGTTAATGTAGTTTTTTAGGTAAAGAGTGCGGTGGAGCACGTAGAGCTGAGTGCCATCTGTGCTGACTGTCATGTCCCCAGAGAAAGTTAATTATATTTAAAGTTTCACACATCAATTTCACACAGGATCTCTGCAGTGAGAGCACAAGTGTTCATTTTATATCCATTACCTTGGAGTGAAAAGAATTATAAATCAACGCCATGATTAAAGAAATGTAGATCAGCAGTTTGGGTGCAGCCATAAATCACAGGTGCTGCTAGTTAACAGCCGGAGAAGTTTGTTAACATGTTATACTCACATACAACTTTTGGAGAGTTTTGGAGTAAAACATTATATTTTTACAATGAGTACGTGTCTTTCTTTTTGAAACCCCTGCTTTCAAGCCGTTGCCAACTGTTTCCCAAAAGCCTGCACTGTAAGTCGCTATCCATGGTCCTGAAACTCTAAATCCACTGTTGGAGCTCTCATTTCTGCCCATATCAATTCAAGGAGGGTTTCTTGGCCCTGCCTTATCAGGAGCCTATAATCATAGCATCTATTTTTACCCAATAACCTACATAAATCAATGCCCAGCCGAGTAAGTTTGCTCTTGGTGCAAATCATCAAGATGGAGTTTGTCATGGATTTATTGCATTACAGGTTAGCCAAGGTCAGTGTAATATTCAAAGATAGATTGACCTGAACACACAATACAGCTGCATAGCAGGGAACCCAGAAGACATTAATTACATCATTATTTATTGCCTTTCTGTACTTATTTTTCATCTTGTCTGGCACTCTGGCACTTTTCCCCTTGGAATTTACAACTAACATTCATTTTATCATGCAAAAGGACATGATGACCCAAGACAAAAGAATCATGCCTCTAAGAGTCTCTCTAATGAGTCCCAGTTGTTATGGCATTACTGGGGAACAATGCTTAATGACTTTGCCTGTAAACAAACAAACCCTCTACTGTTGAACTTTTTGCCTAATTAATCGCTTCCCTTTATTCATTAAAATGGAAGGGAAACTGGAAATGCAACATTTTAAAGAGACATTAGTGTTACAGCCCTATAAATAAAAAGTAATGTGAACCCAGTCTTCTCATGTTATGTATACAGGAAGTTGATTGATTAGCACACAGTTTTCAAAAACTTCAGTCGTATACACTGCCAGTCGGTCCCGATACTGACCTTATTAATCGGTCAATTATCGGCCAGTTGTGTCTAATCCACATGAAATACAGTTTCTTTGTGGATGTCATTAAAGAATTCTGTGTTTCTATTATTACTCATCAGTCACAGCGGGCCACTGACTCTTTTTAGCACCATTGTTACCTTATGCCTGATGTTACCCTACATAAAAATCACAATAAATTTTCCTCAACGAGGTACATGAATTTTAAATTTGGGGGAAAAGAGAGCACTGGTATCGGATCTACACTTGGTGACAGCAGATGATGGTGACCTAAACTGAAGTACCAAATCAGTACTGGGAGAGAAAAAGTTGGATTAGTTCTTTTCTAATTATTAGCCCTCACAAACTTAGAAACCCACTTGGATTGTTCCTGGTTTTCATAAATGTACATCTACTCTCATGATCACATTAACATCTGGACATGAGGTGAATCCTTAAAGTCACATTTTAAAGATTATTTATTGGGCTTTTCCACGTTTATTTGATAGGACAGATAGGTGAGAAAGGGGAGAAGACATGCAGGAAATTGTCACAGGTCAGATTCAAACCCTGGACCTCTGTGTCAAGGCATAAACCTTTCAGTATATGTGCACCTGCTCTACCCACTGAGCCAAACTGGCCACTGGTGTCCCCTATATCTTTACCATTTTTATACCATATTGCTGTTTAATAACGACATTTCTGAAGCTCATGTGCTATACACCTCACTTTATATACCCAACATTGGATGGTACATTTATTGATTGACTGATTGTGGTTAGCCAGAACGTCATTACTAGCAGCCTTTAATTTATTCAGGTTGTTTAAAAGCATTTAGAATTTTCTGCTGCTGCACACAAGTAACTTTTATGTCTTGTGAGTTGTCAGCCCATTCTTCAATAAATTACGTTCTTTTGGTGATTCTGCAGTACGCTGTTTAGGTCCAATGCTACTGCAGCAAGTTACTGTGAACACAATTTAACAGTTAACACAAGTTAAATGGCACACTTAGAATACTAATTATAAAAAAGCAACTCCAGAAAGGGCTTCAATGGTGTGAAGAGGCGTAGATCGCAGGCCTATCTCTACAGCCCTTCAGAGAAGAGGTCACTATTAGACAATTAGGGATTTATACTTGAACTTTTCAAGAACAATAATGACTCATAATATCAGTGTACACCCATTCCCATTACACTCAAGTTTTAATTGAGAGAGTGCAAAACCTTCTAATGGATACAGCTGAGATTAATTAGGCCTAAGCCTGAACAGTAAAATGTTTGTTTGTTACAGGCAGGGTCATTAGCCAGCATCCTTTGGTAATGACATCACAAATAGGGCTCATTAGCAGGGTTCCCAGGAGTCAAAGAGGCAGGATAGAATCCATTTGTCTAGGGTCACTGTGTCCTGTTTTGTTTGGTGATAAAAGCCCCCTCAGGAAATACTATTCATTGTCAATGTCGTTACACTTTGTTAAGTAATTTATACATTTCAAGTTTATACATTTTTTGAAATGACTATGTTTTTCATTACTAAAAATTGTATACTGTAGTCATTCAATTAGTATTGCATTTTTAATAGTCAGGGTTGAATATGGGAGACCAAAGATGGTTATGAAACAGGTGTATTAGCAAGTAAGTCTACTGTTGTGACAGTAAAATCACAGCTTTGATCATTTTTTTATTACCTAGTTGTGCAATCTATTGTGTTCCAACATTTAGTAATCAAGCCTCAAATTACGTGTAACTGTGTAGTCTAAATAAACTTAAAGTAACTTGTTATTTCAGAAGAGGGGGCCCCATTTTCCCATCCATTTCCCTCCAAATGTGAGACTGTACGCCCTGCTAATAGATGCAGATGAGATTAATTACATTATTTAATTAAAACAGTAAAAGGCCTGCTTGTTACAAGAAGAGTCATTAACCTGCTTTCTCGAATGATGGAATCTCAAACTGAGTTCATTAAAACAACTTTGAAGTGTTAGATGCAGCAAAAAGTCATTTTGTCTGGAGTCATTATGTTTGATGATTGTTTGATGAGTATTGCACCATCAGAGAGGATGATGCTTGAGACTTATTTTGTGTTTCACTCACGTTTACCTCTTTCACATCAATGACCAAAGTTGGACCAGGGTTAATCAACTGGCAATTCAAACCAAGCCGGTCAACAAGGGTTGATCCCTGGTCATGACAATTCAGATACGACTTGGGTCACAACCCGGGGCAATGCATTACAATTATCTTAAGTGATAGAAATACGTGGGGCAGTTTAGACGTCATATTCAGTTCACAGCTAACTTGTCACATACTCCAGTCCAGCTGTACACCACCAGAACTAGTGTTTTGTAGCTATTTCAATTTGTCATTCTACAGTAGAGAGAGAAATAAACCTTATTTTATAATTGTTTCACAGTGATTACATTCTAAAGCACAAATAATAACCATCAAACACTCAACAGATGATTTTGTGGAAACAGTTGCTCTTTTCTCTTCTGCATTTCATTCATTGTAGCAGTAAACAAGGAAGTAGGCTACTCTAGTATGAATTTATGACCATTTTAAGACGAATGGAAAACACTTCTCTTTGATTGATATCATTAAAAGTAAAGTTAGGCGTTGCTGCCAGCTTTCTGACTCATTTAAAAAAAAGACAGAGAGACAAAAGGACAGAGCTTTGTGTCTGTGGCAAAAGAGAGGGAGACAGAGCGGCTGCGCTGTGGACGAGAGAATTAAACAAAACTTATGGGGAATTAATTGAACCACTCCACTCTGCTGTTGTTTAAGCTGCCTGTGAAAACCCAGCGTAAAGCACAGTGAGTGACCAAATATATGTTTGTTTTTTTCAAAGTGTGTGGCGACCTGTGATGACTGTGCTCCTATCCCATTTTCTAACTAATCACAAAATTTGTCCCGCCCTGGTTGTAATCGACCCTGGTCGTTGGGTTTGGGAATAAATCCAATTGCTGTGACTTCACTACGTTTCTCATGAGGTCACTTGTAGCAGTTGCAGAATGGGAAGTAATGAAGAAGAATTGTTGCCCTTGTGAGGTAGGTAGGCAGGTTCAGCTCTGAAGGCTCTGACACACCAACCCTTCGGCCGACCGTCGGCAGAAAAGGCAGTCGGACTGACCTGTCAGCTCCCCAAGGTCAAAAAAGTGCCTCGGAACACACCAAAGTGACACCGACTTGAGCGTACGTTCTGTGCATGCGCAAGACCTAATACGTCTCCATAACAGCAGGCGGCACTAATCTGTATTGTTGCCCAAAAAATTTAAACTGGAAATGACAGAACTTCTCTCTAGACCTAGTAAACACAGAGCATGCTGTTGTCATTGTTTTCATCAGAGAGTGTTGATAGTAGTCAAGAAGGATCGTTGTTGTCATTACTCGCTGAACGGAAGAAAATACGATGGCTAGTAATAAGAAGATACTGGCGTTGTCAGCTACGGTTTTCTTATGCACTTATTCGCTAACCAAGGGCTAGCACTCCACCAATCAGACTGGTCATTGAGTCCAACTGCCCGCTGGCCGATTCAACAAGTCAAATTGGCCAAAATGGATGGCGACGTCTCCTCCGACTGACGACTGCACGGAACACACCGAACAGACTCGAGTCACTGACCTCGCCAGACTGTCCGACGGCCAATAATCGGGTTGGTGTGTCAACGCCTTAGAGGCCCTTGGATTGCCCATCCAATGACTGTGTAGACTCCATAAGGGGCATCTGGAAGGCCAGTGTGCACAGGTTAAGTGGAAATGACATGAGTGTGATTGGATCCACTGGGATCAAGTGGCTAAATTTGGTTAAGTTGAGGTAAGGATCAACCCTTGTAGTGCAGCAGCTGGCCCAAAAATGCTCTGTATTTTGGACTCCTGCCACACTATGGGTCTCTCAAACACATTTTAGCCTATCCAGTAGCCATTAATTTTAGAAACTAACAATGATGTTGTCATCTTTCTAGTCATGATAGATCATTAAGGTCTAGACCAGCACCATTTCTGGTTTACATTAGGACAATTGCAAGACCTGACTGGTCATGAGGTTTCTGACCAGGTTTCATCGATCAGTCAGTTTCTATGTTGGAGTACAGAGAAGTATATAACAAGATGTTATGAGCGGAGTGGTGGGCGTAAGACGGGTTGTAACAAGATTTAGAAATATCTATGTTTGGATTTTGAATATTTATGAGCAAAATACAAAACTTTTTACACATCCTCCCAAAATCATGATGACAGAGAGTTACATCAAGGATAAATCTACCTTTGACTCTTCTGTCTCACTAAAACTGGCCTCCAAGCTAGGACAGTGAAAGCAGGCTTCTGTTTGTGGTCCTGAAAGCATGCAACCAACAATTATATATATATTTGTTTATTAATTCCTTATTAAAAGACCCATTCAAATGAAAATAGATGTGTCACACCCACTCCCAGATCAATTGACACTCTTACACATACACATTATTAGCCTGTCTGATGGAAATAAACGGTTTGTTTAAATAACTGATATTTGTAAAGAGACAAATACAACTGTTCCAAACATTGCTGATGGGGTTTCAGTGTCATAAAGTGTTATTAATTATAATCAGCATGTTTCCTGCTCTTGAGATAAAGATAAATGAGGTGCTAAGAATCACGAAACAATAATAACATGTTTGTTTTGCCTGCAAGATAAGTTAGAAGACATTACAGTACTCTCCACGGGTTAACCTTTAATTTCAGTAAAAGGGCACAGCTCATTATTGTATTGTTGATATATAATTGTTAGTTAGAAGACTATTTGTTATCTCTGGAGATCAACAAATGATGAGTAGGGTATAATTTCCACTGTATACAAGTCAGACATGCAGATATTCAATGGTCACTATTGGAGTCAGCATCATATTGTGTGTTACACATTGTGTAAAACGATCATCAACGAACAGGTGAGCCAAAAGTACACTGTATTCTGTGGCATGGTATATTCATCACTCAGGAGGAAAACATATGGTTTCAATGCCAAATGCATAAGTGTATTTGTGTCCATTTGAAGGAAAAGGATAAGATGCTTTTTTTCACCCTCTTTTTCCAACCAGAGAGCTTTTACGCACTGTGGACTAGACACAGCCCGTTAGCACGCAGCCTGTGGACTTCAACTATGTCTTCTCTCACAACTGTTTCAAATGACTCTGTCATCATTCATCCTCCTGGCTTCTATATCATCGGATTTGAGACATTTCCCTACATCAGTGTCTACATTATCTTTCTCGCGTTTGTCTATGTGGTTACACTAGTGTTCAATATTTTATTGATCTACATAATTGCCTGTGACCACTGCTTACATACTCCAAAATTTCTGGCTGTTGTCAACCTCGCAGTAATTGATATAATGTTAAATACAAGCACTATTCCTAGCATGCTAAAGACATTCCTCTTTATGGACAACTTTGTTCCATTCAATATATGTCTGTTACAAATGTATGTCTACTATGCTACTGCATCTCTGGAGTCATATGCACTTGCTATACTTGCCTATGACAGGTTTATTGCAATATGTTTCCCTCTGCGTCAGAACTTATTCAATACACTGCCGATCATGTCTTGTATTGTAGGCGTGACTTGGGTTTACAGTCTGGGACAACTAGCTTATAGCACGGCGATCATGACTCGTCTGTCTTTTTGCAGTTCTGTGAAAGTGTACAGCTATTTCTGTGACTATGCACCTGTATTTAGACTCGCTTGTAATGATTACACATTGCAGTGGTCGGTAGCTTCAGCTTCTAGTATGGTGAATCTGATGGCCCCGTTTATTTTTATTATTCTGACATATATCAGCATCCTGATTACTGTGTTCAGGATGAAATCAGTAAGCAGTAGGATGAAAGCTCTCGCCACTTGCATTGAGCACATAGTCCTTGTTGCTGTATTCTACATTCCTATGTTCAGCATTTTCTTAATAGGGCTTTATGTGCGAACCATTGACCGAGATCAGCGTGTGCTGAGCCTGTCCCTGTCCTCATGCATCCCACCCTGCATCAATCCTATTGTATATTCTTTAAAAACAAAAGAGATTAAAACCAGAGCCCTGGCCCTGGTCCATAGGCTGAAAACAAGCCCATGACAACTTTCTTTCCTATCCAAAAGCAATCTGTGGAGGGTTTTAACACTCAACAGTCAAGACTGTGGTGTGTGTGTGTGTGTGTGTGTGTGTGCGTGTGCGCGCGCGCGTGTGCGTGTGTGTGTGTGTGTGTGTGAGTGTGTGTGTGAGATAGAGAAAAGGGGTCTTTCTACATATCTGTCATTGTGGAACTGATAAAGCAGGGATGGTACATGTAGATTGTTTCTTAATTTTGTTTTTTATTACATATTCTGCCATTATTTAAACTCTCACCAAATTAAACAAGTGAACAAAATACATTTTGCTGACTTATTTAGACATAAAATATACCTGGCTGTATTTGAATGTAACTGTATGACATTTGTACATTTGACTGCTACCAAATGGCTTTTACTATCGGTTACCTGAAAGATTTGAAAGAAACTCTGAATGGAAGTTAGTGTTTAGTAGGTTAGAGCTTAAAAATGTTATTTGATTAAACAAATAAAAAGGTAGTCTGAGGATACTTGGTAAAAGCAGGTGTAAGTTAAATGAAATGTTTGGGTACATTCAGTGTTTGTGTGAAGTTGTCTCTCCAATTTTAATTGTTTTTATTCCTAATAGGTGCAACTGAGATTAATTAGTCTGATTTATATACTGTACAGTGAAAGGTTTGTTTGTTAGAGTTGAGGTCATTAACCAAATTCTCTGGTGATGGCAACACAAACGGGGCTCATTAGAACTATTTTGTTTTGGCTCTGACTCTGAAACAAGACTGACTAGTAACATCAACAACTTAAAAATTAATTAAAATTGTCTACTTTAGTTTCTTAACCCTCCTGTTGTCCTCGGGTCAAATTTGACCCATTTTCAAAAAATTTCTACATCAGAAATTTGGGTTTCTTTCAACGAAATTTTCACAAAAAAATAGCGTGGATGGTTCCGTACAACGCTCTTCACAAGTTAAATAAATGATCAGTTCACTACTTTCATTGATTGTGGGTGTTTTATTTAATTTTATAGCATGTGAAAAAGAAATGATTAAATAATGTCGAAAAAAGTGACAAAAATGTCAGAAAAAAGCTTCAAAAACTTCAAAAGGCTCAGAAAAAAATGGACATAAAACTTGGAAAAAATGACAAAAACATTGGGGGAAAAGCGACAAAAGTGTTGACAAGACAATTTTCAATTTAGACCCAGAAAAATAAAGAGTTGTGTGGTCGACGGAAGGACAACACAAGGGTTAACAGACCCCTACAAAAGCTACAAACGCTGACTTTTTCCAATCTCTAACTACATTGTTTTGTGAGGTTTTAGTAGACTAAACACATTATCATATGGCGGGCATGGACGTAAACCCTGGTCTTCATGTGTCAAACTCCTGTATGATTTCAGTAATTTCATTGTTTTTAATCAAATGGTTGAAATGTTTAAAATAAAAACAAATAAGTCTACAACTGCAACTGTCTCTCTTTTTTTCCCTTTTGAAGTTTTAATGGCTCAGTTTACTCTGTAAGGGAACCCAATCAAACAAGATGCTTGCTTAAATTATTCCCCATTTAAAAATAGTTAGGGCTATGTTGTCACATTTTTCTTTAAGGTTTCAATCAATATCCCACTTCTAAGCAAGACCCATCAGTCACATCATAGCCTATTGGTCTTCATGTTATCTGAGATAGGCCTACCCACAATGTTTTTTTGGTTAGTTTCTAATTATTAAACAACTCAAAACATTATAAAATAGGCTATCAAATAATGTTTTAATGAGTAGGCCCACCTAAATACACAACATTTGTAACAGGCTTTAAGCATTTATAGTCAGGCTAGATGAACTAAGCCTACAGGCACATTATACATGTATGCATAGAACAGAATAGGCCTTCAACATAATAAGCTCTCAATAAGTGAGAGGACATGGTGAGGCGGCCTGCGTTATTAGCATAGGTTATTATGGATCACACGTAACTTCTAAGAAAGTCCCGCCCTACGAAGCAGCTCGATTGGTTGGGGTTAGGCATTGATGGCCTGTCTGTAGTGGCTTTAATGTGTATCTACACAGCATTTGCGCCATTTAATAATTGCACTATGAACAATATGTTCATTCATATATCCGTTTATAGGTAAACTTCAATTTAATCACCAAATTACTTCATTGTTAGTTTTTTTTCTCGGTATGAAGCGTTTTCTCGGTATGAAGCGGAACTCATGTATGCATCAACGGTACTATTTTACGGTTACACTTTCGTCCTCCGCTCAAATGCGTCTTCCACGGTAAACAACAGCGTTGAGGTTGAATCCAATGTTTGGTCCATATGCAGGGTTATGGAAACTTAATTTCCGTGTCTCGACGGACAGACCCACCCAAAAGAAAATAAACAGGTAAAAACAAGAGAGGGTTATGTGGAAATTTGTGTTAGCTAGCTCCGTTCTCGATCATGTTAGCAAACGTTAACCGATGTGACATTAGGTAACGTCAACGTTATGCTGGTGTTAATGTTAGTCCAGCTAACGTTAAATGACCACGGTAGTTTGACACCGACGAGTATTTTCAAGTTGTAGAAGTATTCTCATCTTTACTGTACTTAAGTAAATTTAGCAAGTGCAACCATTTAAAAATAATTAATTACAAGTAAAAGTCCTGGTTTCAAAATTACACTCAAGTAAAAGTAGCTACGTTACAGACAGAGGTAAACATCTACTTTACTTTACTATCAAATTACTCACTGTGCAAAATGCCCCCTTTCAGAGTGCTATGTATTGGGTTAGTATTATGTATTGGGTTAGTATTGCATAATGCATTAACATGTAGCTAACGTTAAAAACTTGCATGTAGCAACTGGTCGCGGTGGAGCTCATTTCAAATGTTCACGTCATCGTCATATGTTCTGTATGTCTAAATCTGCAAAGGAACTTTGAGTCTGTGGAGTGAAAGTGTGAAGTTGCATAAAATGGAAATACTCAAGTTAGGTACAAGTACCTCAACATTTATATTTACATATACAGTAACGTTACACTACTTGAGTGCACTACTTGAGTGTACTCAAGTGTACTTACTTTACTACTGTTGCATAAAGATGTGTTACATTGCACAAATTATATCATTGTTGATCAAGAACAATAAAAGCCTCACAAAAGCCTTGTCTGATATATAGATGCAAAGTGCATTATGATGCAGGGTAGATTTCCAACACACTCAACCAATCATAAAGATTCAAAAGATGAGAAATTATTATTAATACTGAAATGTAATAGAACATTACTGATAAAATGGAGCAGTACCTTATTAAGTGTTTAAATAGGCCCTCTCAAAATTACTATTAAAATTATATCAAAATTATATTTCACTGTAAATAGGCCTGAAAACAGATGTATGCTGAAGGAACAACTGGAATGTATTATCACCTGTTTATTAATAGCATCCTGTGTTGTTCTCAGCAGACCCCCTGGGTCAGCACTGTGCATTGAAACAGGATGGCGTCCTCTTCACCCCATGACCGCAGCCGTAAAGACGATGATGATGATGACCCTGTTGAACGGATGATATCCCGCACTGGCTGTGCTGAGCTACACTATGCTGTGCAGGAGTGCATGGCTGAACACCAGGACTGGCGTGTGTGCCAGAGCCAGGTCCAGACTTTCAAAGACTGCATGATGAATTTCCAAATTGCCCGGAAAGAACAGCTCATGAAGCAGCTAACCTCCACTGAGTCTGCGCCCAGCTGAACTCCCAACACCACACACACAAACAAACACACACACACTGGCTGGGATGTGTTGACAACATGTGCTTGAGGTGGAAAGACTGTACCTAATTTAATTGTTGTTAATGAAAATAAAGCTACAAAAAAATCTGGATTTTCAAGTGTTTGTGGTGGAGAGCCTAACCGAGAAAAGCTCAATATTGGTTTATATGTTGGCTGATAAGTAACAGAACAGCCAAAGACATGTTTGAAGTCATTTAGAAACCATGCCCTACTGTTGCGCGTTTGGCTGCAATGAAAGACAGGGAAGTGGCAAAAGATTTCACAAGTCCCCCCGTGAACCAAAAAGGCGAAAAGTGACTACTCATTATTGTGTGAGGTAAATGTCAATTTATCTCTTTGACTTATGATAACAAATTACATAGGACAAATATAGTAATGCCATCGTTAATGTGTACCATGCTGTCAAAAAAGTTCTAACACTGCTTAAGAAACGAATGAAGTCTGAAGTTAGCCAAGCCTTATGCTAGCGTTTTTTCGCTAGCACTCCATGTACCTAAATGCTTAGAAATGCTTGTGATATCTTGATAGCTTGTAGAAATCTTGCCATAGTCATGACTTGAATTTAAGCTAGTTTGACTTTAATTGTCATCTGTAACTCAGATGTAATATACTGTGACCATGCAGGCATGTCATTTATGTTGATTTAGATCACCAAATATTATTAATATATAACTTTGCCTCGGTTACTACTAAGTTATTATTGCTAGCGTGATAACGTTATGTTCCTGTCCTACCGCGATTTACACCTGACCAAAACACACTTTTTACCCGTATGCTGTCGGTCGCATTATCATTGTCTTATCGTGTATTTTGACAAAAGACTGAGTAACTTTGTTAAGAGTTCAGTTGCTAGTCAGGACTCAGGAGACTGAAGAGAAAAAGAAAGGTAAACACTGGTCAGAGACTTAATAGGCAACATGGTCACTCAATACAATGGGCATTTTTTAGAGGCCCATTTACGATATAGAAGGTAAATATACACTGGAATATTTCCGTAAGGGCCTTTTACATATTGACAAACATTGATAATAACATGTATATGCCTGTTTATGGCTCAAGATAGCATATTCGACCCATAGGGTTACACTGTAGAGTAATCTGATGATAGTATCCAATATGGTGCCCATGATTTGGGTTGGCCAAAGTGCGTAGTTTCTGTCGCCCCCATGAGGAATTCTAAGTAATGACAATAACACTGTCGGCGCGTCCACATCATGCAGCCTTCTGGGATCGCGCAAGCGCCCCCACCCGTCCTCCACACAGTTGCAAATAGCCAAGAAGGACACGGAGGATTAAAAAAACACGATGGACTCTTCAACGCTTTCATTTTCTCAAAGGCGGAGCAGGATACCCAGGGCTCGGTTTACATCTATCGCCATTTCTAGCCACTGGGGGAACTCATATTAATGTTAAAAAACCTCATAAAGTGAAATGTTCATGCCATGGGACCTTTAATATCAAAAAGTTATGCACTTAAGCTTTAAGGTAGATACAAATTGCTTATACTATTGAATGAAACATTTACTGACTCAATTCCAGTATAAGTATAGGCTTAGTGACTGGGTGGACCAGGTTTAAAAAATCTATCACACCAAAAACTCAACAGCTAAAAATACTGTCCGAGCAACACTGTGAGGGGTCTGTGAGCTACAATGCAATAAATCAAAGCTTTACCATAAACAACATAAGCTAGGGACTTCAAAGCGCAGCAAGTATTTTTGTTTCAGTAAACATTTTACTTGTGAGAAAGGGGACACCACAACAACAATGGTAACCTACATTAAAATTGTGAATGGAAGTCAGTGATGTTTACAATTACAAACTTTGGAACAAAAAATAAATGTAGTCAGTATGATAAGGATGTTGAGCTTAGACTTGTCACCTAATTAAACAAAAGGAGGACATAGGACAGTTGGTGGAGTGTTGAGTCAGACTGGCCTTTGGCAGGTTAGAAAGTTTGCTTTGAAGTTTTGATGATTACAATTGTTAATAGGTGTATAAGAGATTAATTAGTCTTAAATTGAAACAGTTAAAGGGTTGTTTGTTACCGCAAACGTCATTAACCAGCATACTCTGGGGATGTCATCATAAACTGGGCCGATTAAAACTACTTTGTTTTGGCTCACCATGGCCTGTTTAATGATGAATGTACCCTCGTGGGAATATTTTGCAACATACAAGTCATTACATGTGTGTCACTGTGTATTCACTTTGTACAAACATTGATCACAAAATGTCTTGTAAGTTCCTACACTTGTATTGAGCGTATCATGAAAGTGTTACAAGTGTGTGTATATATATATATATATATGTATACATACACACACATATACACACACACACTGTATATATATATATATATATATATATATATATATATATATTTTATAGATCTTCGTCAGTACGGATATGACATGCCATAATGATTTCCTAACCCTAACCCAGCTATCCACTAAAACCATGGCCTGTTTAACGGTAAATGTACCTTTATGGAACACTATGCTGTTTACTCACTTTGTACAAACACTCTTCCCAAAACCTTTTGTAAGTTCTTATATTTTGTAAGTTCTTATATTTTGTAAGTTCTTATACTTTTATATATTCTGTCACAAGAGGTCACTGAAGTCATTGTGATCAGGGTGGCACAATAGTGCTATTTGACTGGACTCTGATTTATGCAGCAGTTTGTACGAAGAAAGTTATAAAGTTGTCATATTTATGAAAATTAAAGTATTGCAGCGCAGTGTTACTGCAACATCATGTCCATGATCCAAAACTCATGTGGGCAACTGACCTACTTTAATTTATTTTGGGACACATCGTATCAGCTTTTTTAAAAGGAGTGTTGTAAGAGGCTCAAACTCATCATCACCCAAAACAATAATCAGATGTTTGTTTTGAGCATAATAAGTTTAATCATAGTAAGCGACAATCCTGCTATTTATGGATCAAATCAAGGTTATTAATAGGCTATTGTTACATGACATCCTCAGTAACAGCTGTGAGTTTTATCTCAAGGGATCAATGAGGAAAGTATATCTTCCACTGTCCACACAAGTCAGACTGCTTTTGGATGCAGCATCAAATAGAGCTGCTGCTAAACAATCATTTAGAGAATATCTGGTAAGCCACATTCACAGATTTTTTAGCATATGTATCTTACTGAAAATATGTGTTATACTGTATACCACTATGTTTAAATGTGCTTATTGAACTGGCATGTAAATTATACATGTGGTTTATAGTCTCTTTAGAAGTATAATGTACAATATGACATGATTTCTCTATTCTTTAGACTGGAAAGTTTTTAAGCAGTGGTCGTCCTCCAACGCAGCCTGTGGACTTCAACTATGTCTTCTCTCAGGACTGTTTTAAATGACTCTCTCATTATTCATCCTCCAGGCTTCTATATCATCGGATTTGAGACATTTCCCTTCATCAGTGTCTACTTCATCTTTCTAGCATTTGTTTATGCGGTTACAGTGCTGTTCAATAGTTTGGTGATCTATGTAATTGCCTTTAATCATTGTTTACACACTCCAAAATTTCTGGCTGTGGTTAACCTGGCAGTAGTTGATGTAATCCTAAACACGTGCACTATTCCCAGCATGCTAAAGATATTCCTCGTTAAGGATAACTTTATTCCGTTCAACCTCTGTCTGTTACAAATGTTTGTCTACTATGCTATAATATCTCTGGAGTCATGTGCACTCGCTATACTTGCCTACGACAGGTTGATTGCAATATGTTTCCCTCTGCGTCACAACTCGATCAACACATTGCGGAGCATGTCTTGTATTGTCGGCCTGACTTGGTCTTTTGCTCTGGGAGTAACCACATTTTCAACATCTATAATGACTCAACTGTCTTTTTGCAATTCTGTCAGAGTGTTCAGCTATTTCTGTGACTATGCACCTGTGTTTAGACTCGCCTGTAATGATTACACAATGCACTGGTCTGCAGCTTCTTTTCTCACTGTTTTGCTCCTTGGAGGACCCTTTACTTTTATTCTTCTGTCTTATGTCAGCATCCTGGTGACCGTGTTTAGGATGAAATCTTTAGACAGTCGGGTGAAAGCTTTGGCCACTTGTGTTGAGCATATCATCCTGGTTGCTGTATTTTACATTCCTCTCTTTACCATTTTTACTGTCGGATTTTATCTGGGTCGGATTGACCCAGACCAGCGGGTGCTGAGCCTGTCGCTGGCCTCTTGCATCCCACCCTGCATCAATCCTATTGTATATTCTTTGAAAACCAAAGATATCAAAATCAGAGCCCTTGCACTGGTAAGAAAAATATGATTAGACTTTGAGGGTAGTTTGTGTAGAAGGTTAAAAAGTCAAGAGCCGGGACTCTTTCTCAAAAAAACCTGATTTTGCAGAAGAAAAAAAATACTTTGGAAAACCAGAGTGCCGGAACTGATTTCAACTCATTTCAAAATGTAATATATTGTTGACTGTAAAAAGAGCTTCCCCAGTATGCCAAACCTAAATTATATATATTAATTACTACTTCACATGTTTTTGTCTTGCCTTTTGAAGACTGAATGCATCAATTGTCTGCAAAGTTAAGGCCTGTGTGCTCTATTTCTTTTAAAAAGATTAAATTCCTGCCTCATCATCCTTAAATGGCTGCAGCAAATCAGTTTCAACTCTACTTTTTGAGAGACTAATAAAACAAGATGTTCAAAAAGAAAAATAATTAAAAGCATCTCTCATTTGAAAGGAGTGGGAGATAGCCAAGCTAAAACTAGAGATGTTCTGATACCGATACCAGTATCGGTATCGGCTCCGATACTGCCTAAAACGCTGGTATCGGTATCGGGAAGTACTGGAGTTTATGCACCGATCCGATACCACGTAATGAAGCCCTAAAGAAAATCTACGTTAAAGTAGTTTATTTATGTTCTTTTTCATTATAACTATAAAAGAAAGTTCTGGGGCATTCCTTGTTTGCGTTTGTTCATGTTTCACAAAGAGTTTAACCTGAGCCAGACCGACAACAAAGAAAGAAATCATATCACATCCATACAGAGATAGTAGTATACAGATGTTAAAACATAATGAAATATATGACACGCTGGTATCGGATCGGTACTCGGTATCGGCCGATACGCAAGTTCAGGTATCGGAATCGGTATCGGGAAGCAAAAAAGTGGTATCGGACCATCTCTAGCTAAAACTACTGGCTTTTTCTCTTGTAGCCCTTTCAATGACATTCAATGAAAACAGCTTCACAAAAACAATATGTATGCATTCATAATTTAGAAATAATATTAGCAGCTAACATTTCATTAATTTTCTAAGCTTATATGTGTCCGTCCAGACAATCAGTCATCAACAATAGAGCACTAAACAGGAGTTTACCAGTTAAATAAAATCTCCACAAAACCGTGTTCCGCAATGGAAATGCAATCATTGACACATGATAGGGTGGTTATTGAAGCAATTTACCACTTGAGTTTTTTTTTAAATATATATATATTAATCAAATCACAAAATTCACACTCATATTGGTCATTAGATTATCTCAGATAACACATTCTCTCTAGTTTTGACAATATACTGTACTGTATATGTTAACCCCAAGCATTATAACATTTAAATGAATATGGTATTTAAATAAACATAATGTCCTATGTACTTGAAGATAGGGACATTTTCACAACATGCCTATAGTAAAGGGAGAATAGCCTTGTGTGTTTACTGTATATCTTTGAGAATAGTGTGGCACCATGTACTACAGTAGATAACTCTTACACATCTTGTAAACATTGATATTAAATAGATTGATGATATCTTATTTAGCCTGTACTCTCATACAATTAAGATATAGTATAACAACACATTACACTGTACTTTAAGCAAATGGAGGACATAGACTAGAGAATGGTAATATGATGAGTGCCTGCCCTCTAATGGGTTTTTGTGTACAGTGCAAGCTGTACCATTTATGACACTCAGTTATTATTCTGTGACAGCACTATGGTCTACTATGGTTGTTCCTAAAACTGTATTATCACTTGTTTATTGTGCTCAGTTCAAGAGGACATGCTTACTTGTGAATTTCAATCAGTTTGATTAACAAAACAAGATGTTAACTTTTTTGGGGAAAATAAATAAAATCATCTCTCATTTGAAAGGAGTGGGAGATAGCCAAGCTAAAACTACTGGCTTTTCTCTTGTGGCCCTTTCAATGACGGTGCACTTTCAATGAAAACAGCTTCACAAAAACAATATGTATGCACACCACCTATTTTCCTGAAGTTTGAATTGTTTTTAAACTTACAGTAATTGCAACTGAGATTAATTAGGATGACTTTTAAATAGTAAAAGGTTTGGTTGTTAAGGGTGCAGTAGGTGAGACTTATAAAACTAACTTTGTCATATTTGCTGAAACAGACCCTATGTTCTAGTAGAACTACATGAATCAGGTAATTAAACCTACAGCGTGTAGTGCGATTTGCAAAAATCCACCGCTCCCTGTTCAGATGCACCAATCAGGGCCAGGGGGGGGTGTCTAACTGCGTGTCAATCACTGCTCATGCACACATTCATTCTCACTTGTGGGGGGAGGGGCTTAGGAGACCGTTTTGGGCTTTATCAGAAAGGGGGGAGGGACTGAGAAGTTGTCGACAAATGTTTTGGCTAAGTCCTGGATCTTCGCAATCCTACCTACGGCCCCTTTAAAGTCAAAGTCATTAACCACCCCCAGTGTGGGTCAATGTTTCATTTAAACCAGGCAACCTGGATGCAGGATTCCAGATACAGGCAAAGAAAGGAATAAGTAAAGTAGGTGACCTCTTTAAAGAAGGGATTCTAATGACCATTGAAGAAATCTCTCTAACATATGACATTCCAAGGAATTTTTTTTTTTAAATATCTCCAAGTGAGGAACTTCATTTCTTCTATGCAAAACCAATTAGTTGGGACCTTAGATGAAGTTATAACAAACAACTGCAATGAGAGGTGTTTGATTTTATTAATATATAACTGGCTTGCATCTGACTCTAAAGAAACATCGATAACCAGACTGGAAACATGGAGGACGGACTTAAAAGAGGACATTTCAGAAAACGATTGGAAAGAAAAACCTGTGACGCATCTCAGAAACAAAGATTTAAAGCTACTCCAATATAATTGGCTGATGCAGACATACATTTAATCCTGTCCAATTAAATAATACAAAAGTAATATACCTGACCTTTGTTTTAAATGCAATTAGTCTAAAGGAACTTGGGGAGTGTGACAAAATTAAAACATTCTTTAGGGAAGGTGATCATTAAAACTCATCTTGTCTGAACATTCCACTTGACCCTAAGGTGATATTGCTGCACCTGTATCCAACAAATCTAAATCTGAAACCCCAACAATATAAATGTATTGATTTCGCTATACTACAGGCAAAAAGGACTATAGCTCTCATATGGAAGAAAAAGGAAGCACCTACTGTTGGTGCTTGGATCAAGAATATGGCACAATGTATGTCCATGGAGAGATTAACATACTGTATATATTTAAAAAAATAAAAATAAAAAATAAAAATTGGGGGTGTATGAGGAAATCTGGAAGCCATTTAACCAATTTGTGAAGGGGGGGAGACACGGGAGCTTCTACAGAGGGAATATGCAGGACAGGATACCTAGGTTCAGGCAGGTGATGAACCCCAGAAGGGGAAAGGAATGAGGCATGTCTTGGAGGGTGATAACAAACATGCAACTCTTATTTGTTTTTGTATTTATGCATATCATGACTTTGCTAGAGGTACCATTGTTCTGTACATGTGATACTGTCATGTAATTTTATTTCTTTTCTTTTTTTTTTTTAGCTCTTATAGTATAACAGATGTTAGGAGAGAAACTTTGGTGTGGGTTGGGTCATGTAAGTAGACTTACTTGTACAGTAAGTAAACACAAATTCAATCAATAAAGACATTGTTAAAAAAATAAAAAGTCATTAACCACCACTCTGGTGATAGCATCACAAATGGACCCACTAGAATAATTTTTCTGTGACAGCACTATATGGTCTACTATGGTTTTTCCTAAAACATTATCATTTGTTTATTGTGCTTATCACAATCATCTTGATCTTGACACTAGCCATTCTACAGCCCTTTTAATACAGAACATTTCTGATGTTTAGCTCGTTAGCTTTTAAAGTAGTCACTCAAATTTGAATATATAAATTATTACTAGTTAGCTATGTAGCTGTTGATGCTAAAATACTGACATAGTAGACACGGCAAGCCATCCTGCCTCTGTTATGGTTTTTATATTTCAACTGTAAGGAATCCAGTAAAATACAAGTGCAAACCACTAGATGGTGCAAGCCTACTAGAATTGTAGACTCCATGTTTTATCTTCAGCCTGTAGGTCTTCATTTCCTTTTTTGTTAAGACTGTTTACATCATATCAACTTATCAGTCATTATTTTACCAAGCTTTAACTTTGCAAAAACTCTGCACATATGTAAGTGGTTACATTTTCCGACCCTCTGCATGGATTTGAACGGAAGTGAATGTAAGACAAAAGTGTAGTGTGACTGCCGCCTTAAAAACAGTTGCACTTTTTGCCTCCACAGAGCAATATTAGCAAAGACTATTCAAAGTAAATATAGGATCATGTGTAGGGAAATTAAAGTGCCAAGCTGTAAAATAAAGAAACATATCAGATAGTATGGGTTACAGTTTTTTTCGATTGCTAAACGACAGTGGGCACAACTGGAGTCACATGTGCAAAACTAAGTCCAGTCTGCACAGCAGCAGTTCATGTGGACCAAACTCTAGTTAATTTTTCATTGCTTGAACACAGTTTTCAAAACTCTACACACTTATCCCATGACTTTAACCACAATGTGCACAACACTGTAGATTTACAGCACTTTGTTCAAATGCTAACACACTGCTGCCAAAACTGTTAACCACACATTCAAAACAGAATAGAGTTCAGTCTGGTGCCTATCAAACACTGCTGATTGGAATTTTAGCTGAAAGCCTAAGCAGGTGTCTTGTTTTAGACTAGTTAGGGAACATATATGGTATTTATATAGAGAAAGCTCAGAAAGCCTTTTTTTGTATACAAACACCAAATAAGAATGAAACAATTATACACTGTACCGTTTGAGAGAAACAGGTATAAGATATTGATATGATTAAAAAAATAATAATAAAAAAGAAGCATAATCAATGAGCCAACAGTAACCAGTAAATAAATCCAATACAGGTTAAACAAAACAAGATAAAAAGGTGTATACATTAACTGGTCTTAACTATTATACCATCATCACCTACATTTTTTAGGAGAACCATCACAGTGAGGGCATGGCCAATCAAACAAAGGAAAAGAAAAAACAAGATTATTGCTATTGTAAGATTTGATCATTTCCAGATGTTAGGGGATACTTTATCATAATAACAAGTAGGGGTGACCCAGAATAGTTCAATACTCGATGCTTTGATCGAAGGAGTCTGATTCGACTGCCAGTCTCACAGTCGAATCTTCTCAGAGGCGTAAAGCCCCAGTCCAGACCAAAGATTCGTGGTGAGACGAGTTGAAACTTGCAGCTACTTGCAACGTGCCGGTCTGTAACGCTCCGAAACCTTCCAGTTCACACCAATGCGACGAGACGATGCAGTGTATCATTTTCATAGCAACGACTCTTTGTACTTCCTTTCTAACTTCCGACTTGCAGGCTTTTTTTGTAGCTGTATATCATCTGTTGCGTCTAAATATGAATGTGGATAATGTTAGTGATAGTGAGATGCTTGCTACAGCTGCTTTTCTAGTGGAGCTAAAATGGCAAAAACAACGTTTTATTTCTCTGATGCCCTGATTTGTTCTAAGGATGCTCGCTCTCTTCAGACACTCTCTAGCTAGTCTCGCATTGCCAGACCTTCCTATACAGTGCTGCGGAGGAGGGTCTGGCTAGTCCACACAGCTTTCCAGGCCGAAAAGACATCTGGCAGAATTTCCAGCGGCACCAGAGCAATCCCAGAGGTGTAACTTTGTGGATATAAACTACTCTCTAGCTCGCTCAACCACATACCGTGCTCGCGGCACTCGTTGAGTTCTGACAGCTGCAACTTTTCCCTGCAACGTTCTAAAACAGTTTTGTCTCATCGCAAATCTTTGGTCTGACTTTGAATTGGGCTTTATGAAACGACGTACATACCATTTTGGCTATATGGGGGTGCTCAATGTAAGATTTTACATAGAACTACTTGTTTTCCTTTTTTCTCCCAATAAGTTAATATGATATAAATATCAACAGATTGCCCCCATGGCCCCCCACCCACATGATTCGAAAATCAGTCGACTATAGTCAAGACTTAACAATTCTGATTCGACTATGAAAATTATTAGTCGGCGACACCCCTAATAACAAATGACAAAAACTCTTTGGTCACAATAAATAGTTTATTCACTGATTTTAGATGTTCATAACTATATTATAGTATATATAATTTGTATATGTTTAGATTTTTTGCAATGGCATAATTACACAAAACCTTTTGTTATTTCACAAAATGTAAGCTGGGTTGGCTGTTGTAGACAACAGTATTGGCTACATTTTCAGTTGAATTTCACAATTAAAATTGTAATGCACACACCACACAAATTCTTTCAGAAAATAAGTTCTCCCTTTAAATATTTCATGTTAGATCCAACTCAACACGAAAGCAGTAGAAAAATGTAATTCATATGCTCATTATGATGTTCTAAAAAATATCATTCATTTGGCATGTTGGGCTTCTACTAAACCTTTGGGGAGGAAAATTATAGTTTACATTGTTTGATTTTATTACTTTTTGTTACAAAAGATCTATTTGATTTATAGATTTGTAGATTTATACATAACACAATGTAACAAACATTTGTGTGATGTTAGAAAGGATCATTTACAGGAAAAGAAAACACCAAAATACATGGTATATAGCATAGACAAATGGTCACATTATGGTTAATTTTTGTGTTGTTATTTTGGATTTCCCCCTGATTTTTAATAACCTTTTCACAGACTCTTTGATTTCTTGTGTCTGCAGAACATAAATGATTGGGTTCAACATGGGAGGAAAGACGGAGGTCAGAGACAAGTTTATGATCCTGGCATTTGGATGTATTTTTTCCATCAGGGTAAATGTGATTAACAGTGGAATGAAATATATTGCTACCAATGAGAGATGAGCTATGCACGTTTTAAAGGCCTTGAGTCCTTGTTGTACTGTGGCCACTTTAGCCAAAGTATAGACAATATATAGGTAACTTAACAGGATAAAAATGAATGGAAGCCAAAAAATAAGAACAGGATACAAACAGCCAATGATATAATTGGGGAAATGGTCATTGCATGCAAGCCTGTATATCTGGCCATGGTCACAGAAATAGCTGTTAATAACGACAGATTTACAGAAGGAAAGTCTTGTAAGAAGGCCAACTGCAATGAGTACAGCAATTATAACAAAGACCCAGAATGAGGCAATCAACGACAGCATAAACCTGTGGGTCACCTTCACTTGATAGTGCAGTGGGAAGATGATAGCTATCAGTCTGTCACAGGAGAGTGCAACCAGATTAAATGACTGCATAGAAAGGCAGGTGTAGCAGAAAAAAAGGAATGTCAAACAGTCGTTGTAGGGGATGTAGGGATGGTTCAACAGAAAGATGTCAAGAAGCTTCGGCACCAAAGCAGAGTTACCAAACAGGTCCACAAATGCCAAATTAAAAACTGCAACATATTTTGGAGTTCTCAGATTATGATCCAAGTATATTACGGCCATTACAACTGTGTTTCCCAACACTGAGACAATAAAAACAAAAAACAGAAAGACATAGTAATGGTTAATATTTGGGAAGCCAGATAAACCAGTTATTATGAAATATGCAGGATGCACAAAAGTGGTGTTTTTCTCAAGAGCTGAGTTGAATAACTCCATTAAAAAAAGAAAAATCCACACCGCAGTGATTTATGTAGAGAAGTGTCCTTTTCTGTGCTTCAGCATCCGCACTGTGCTGTTTTATGTATGAGCTGCTCTCTCTCTCTCTCTCTCTCTCTCTCTCTCTCTCTCTCTCTCTCTCTCTTTCTGGTGACAGAACTCTGTCAAGCTTTACCTGTTTTGACTAAGAGAAGCAGTCTTCTGCCTTTCTGTCAAATAAGATCAATGTCTATTCCCGTGTCTTTTGTATGAGATCATCAGACAAACCCATTTCAATTAATCTTACTGACTCACATTTACTTAGCACAAATCTGTAGATCATCTACAGTATAACATATTTTATCTTTAACATAGTATTTCAGTGACCTTTCAATTACTTTTTTGTTTGAAGTGACTTTAATCAATATATTTACAACAATAATGTATCAAATGACATTGTGAAAGGAGCCGCTTATAGTGATGAACATAAAGAAAATGATCACCTGAATCTACAACTCTACTCAGCTTTACGGAACTTTATAATGGGTTTCAACTTTACTGTTTTGGTTCACTTTCCCGGCTTTCAAAGCATCGTTTTTGGCCGCAGCAGGCAACTGTTTTCATTCAAACTGGTTTAAAACCCCACTGTAGTCTCGCATTGCCAGAGCTGTCTCCACAGCTCTGTGGAGTAAGGTATGGCTCTACCATGCATACATTCCAGGATAGGAGAAAAAACGCTCTGGGTTGTTTGCATTTCTTTAAACCAATGACAATCGTCTTGGGTGGCGCTAAGCTCCAGACACAGCGATGCTGGCTCTGCAAAATGGTGGAACATTTTTTGGTGGAACATTTCCCAGATGTTTAATCGGAAGTTATAAAACTAGTCGACTCTAAAAGTAAGAAAACACGCACTGAAAACCGTCAAAACTGAGCACAATTTAATATATAAGGTTAAAACTTGTATGCTTTTACACTCCATTACCTCACATTACAATTCAGTTTAATATGAAATAATACTCTTGAAAGCACACACCAGCAACACAACTGTAAAGCTGCTCTCTCAGCGTCTTCAAATATACAAATGCAATGTTGCACAATTGTTCGTTAAAATACACAACAATCACACAGTAAGAAGAAGATGTATTTATTGCAGATATTACTCGTAGCAGCAAAGAAAACGATTACAATAAAATGGCTTAAAAAGGAGCCGCCAAACCAAGCTGAATGGCTAACAATTTTAAGAAATATCTACACTATGGAAAAAATTACATATTCGTTAAAACTACAGAGGGAACTTTTCCTTGAAAGATGGGCACCATTAATGACGGTGATGGAGGACTGTTAGAACTAAAACTCTGATTATATCTGCCAGGTGAACCTGTATACAACCCATGTTTTGTTTTAAGTTGATGTTTGTTCTGTTTATGTTGCTTATTTTCAATGTTGTTAAATATTTTTTATTTCTTCTCTTCCTTGTAATCCTGGACATGTTCTCCTGTGGACTTGACCTTGTATGTAAGAGCGTATGAATGTTATGACCCCTTGTAAAGGATATTGCTTCCGAGTGATAGTAACTGCTGTAACAGGAGATCTGAAGAATATTCAAAATAAAAAATAAGTAACAAAAAAAAAAAATACACAACAATCTATCAAAGGCTATTTTTGTGAATATGACAATGTTGGCATTTGTTGATTATGTTTATATTTAAGAACGCTCCAAGGCCCCTATTGTTGCACATAGCTTGCTGGGCGCTCACTTACTGGGCGAGGCAGAGGCACACAGCTGAAAGCATTAGCGACTGTTCAGGAACTGTCAAATATTAGGTCTGAACACTGGACTACTGTCTTGATCAGTGATATCCTTAAAAGACAGACTGAGCTAAAATCCCAGCTAGCAATTGTATTTTGGAGACTGCTAGGTGCAGTCTGAAGTAGCTTGGATGTCAAAATTGGGTTGGATTTGTTTGGTTTTTAACCAAAACCATAGAACATAGATCGTTTACTGGCCCGTGGCACAATTCAAATTTTCTAAATGTCCTATAATTCAGCCCTTGCTGAAAAAGCTAACTCTAGGTCTATATGATCAAAAAGTTAGTAGCCTACTAAAGTTAATTTCTAGCTATGGTTTTGGAAGAAAATGAATGAGAGCGGTATGTACAGTATGAGAGAGTAAAGTCAGGTTCTAAGGCCCATCACATCAATAACCTACTTTTATCAGCTAATAATGTTAACCTTTCCATTCTGGTTTGCCTCTTTTTGAAAACAGAATTTGACACACTTCAGAGCTAACCTGAGCATTGGTTGGCTGTAAGTGGAACATATTTCTACTGATTTCAGTTATACCTCTGGCAGGACTTTCACTACAGGCCATGGTAACTCTAGAGCCTCTCTGTTGGGTCTCACAGGGTTGTGCTTAATCTTTAATGAATAAAATAAAAACTGTGGCCAGTCTCTGTTGTCTTACAAGAAAGTAGTTTATTACAGCTCTGGGACCAGGATGCCAAAACTCCACACATTTGCTGCATAGATTATAGTCATTCAGCTAGATATACAACAAAACAAGGTGACACAGAGGGGCGTGTATTACTATTCTTAGTTACATCTTGTCATTTGCTACCAAAACAAGCATATCTCAAGAAATTGAGAAACCCCAAAGGTCTTCTAATCTTTACAACTAGACAGTCTGAACCTCCTCTGATGTCAAAGGTCGCTATGCCTCTCTTGAGTTATTCGACAGATGATTAACTGTAGCAGTTATTCAGCAATGTACATGTGCAACTTCAGTCATTTTCTACCACAATATTGTTATTGATATGCTGCCTCTTTCACATCTTTAATCACATCACATTATACCTGCATACATATAACACAACCGACACAAAAAGCAACGAAAACGTTTTATAAAAGTCTGGTCTCTTTAAAACCATAGTAATATGGATTAAGGCATGTTGCAATGACATTCAAAAAAGACAGAGCCTCACGATTGATTTAAGTGGCCAAAATTGGACCTATGATAACCTCACTCTGGATAAACATGCCCAAACATTTTAGCAAATCTGCATTGTTTATCTCACAACATTTTCAAATTCAAGCATTCAGCTCCACAGAAGAATATTTTTTCTGTAGCTGCTTTACAATAAAGTTTTTCAGGAAAAGTCGGTATGTCCCTGAATGACCGGAGAGGTTTAAGTAGTGCTGAGTTAGAAAACACAGTTGATTAATTCAGACAAAAAAGCAGACAAGAAAACAAAATGGGTCTCATTCCTTTTAAATATGACATATCCACAAACATAAAGAAGCAAAATATTACACCATTCGATTGCAATAACTCTTTAATAATAATAACAATAATTTATTTTAGGAATAAAATCTGTTTTTTGGGGGGATTTTGCACCAAGAGATGAAAATGAAAACTATATACATATACAGCAGACTCCATCAAGACATGTGCAGAGACAAACTTTGAACTTGTTTGCATTACACAAGCATATAAGCATAAATTAAACCAATTAGCAGAAAACTCTTATTGTAGGTGTGTCATACTGTAGACTGGAGTTATTACGGTATTGTGTTATCTTTAAAATAGTTATTTTATTTCAAGATAAATTATTGTAATGTCAATTTTATGAAATAAATTTATTTAATGTTAATATTTGTGGGATGTCAAAAAAAAAGTATCTAGTATGTACAATAGCTGTTGCTTATTTGAATTTTATCAACAAGTTTTACTTTAATGTACATAATGTCCTAAACACAAAGCCTAAAATAGATACACAAATGGTCACTTTAGGATTCATTTCTTCACCGTAATTTTGGATTTTTTTCTGATTTTTAATATTTTTTTTACAGACTCTTTGATTTCTCGCGTCTGCAGAACATAAATGATTGGGTTCAGCATGGGAGGAAAGACGGAGGTCAGAGCAAGGTTTATGATCCTGGCATTTGGATCTATTTTTGAAGTCATAGTAAATGTGATTATTATTGGGAGAAAATAAATTGTCACTAATGAAAGATGAGCTGTGCAGGTTTTAAAGGCCTTTACTCTTTCCTGAACTGTGGCTACTTTAGACAATGCATAGCCAATATATGAATAACTAAACAAGATAAATGTCAGTGGCAGCCAAAGAATAAGAAGCGGTAACAACACACTAATGACAGAGTTGGGAGTTGTGTCATTGCAGGCCAGCCTGTATATCTGGCCATGGTCACAGAAATAGCTGTTAATAACCACAGACGTACAGAAGGAAAGTCTTGTAAGAAGGCCAACTGCAATAAGCACAACAATAATAACAAAGACCCAGAATGAGGCAATCAACGACAGCATAAACCTGTGGGTCACCTTCACTTGATAGTGCAGTGGGAAGATGATAGCTATCAGTCTGTCATAGGAGAGTGCAACCAGATTAAATGACTGCATAGAAAGGCAGGTGTAGCAGAAAAAAAGGAATGCCAAGCAGTCGTTGTAGGGGATGTAGGGATGGTTAAACAGAAAGATGTCAAGAAGCTTTGGCACCAGAGCAGAACTACCACACAGGTCCACAAAAGCTAAATTAAAAACAGCAACATATTTTGGAGTTCTCAGATTATGATCCAAGTATATTACGGCCATTACAACTGTGTTTCCCAGAACTGAAACAAGATAAACAAAAAAGAGAAAGACATATATATACTTAATATATGGTATGCCAATAAATCCACTTATTATGAAGTATGCAGGACGCACAAAAGTGTTGTTTTTTCCAAGAGCGGAGTTGAAAAAGTCCATTGTAAACAAAATCTCAAATTTACAATATATCATCTGAAGCTCTGTGTTTAGTGATTAAAACTCAGTACTCCACCTCAGCACTATGTTCTGTTAGGGGTAAGCTCTTCTTTCTAGCTCTCTTTCTGATGATGGAGCTCTGACAAGCTTTAACTGTTCTGGCAGTCGATCCATTGAGTCTATTGTATGTAAGCATAAAAAAACATTTTCAATCCATAGAGACAGAGCGCATTTAAGTCCTGCCCACACATGGAGAAAACAATTCATCGCTCTACCTTGACTTTGTAATGTGTGAAGGTGCCTCCTTGTCAATTCCGTCTAACAAACAACAGAAAAATGCCTCAAAGCTGCGGTGTGGTTGAATGCACTAACAACAGAGTAAAGAACCATAACAAAGTTTTTATAAGCTGCCAAACTAAAAAACTGAGCTTTTAGGAAGACAAAAATGTAATACAGGCAATAAAACGTGAGGCATCAGCAGGATGAGATCCTGACACTCAGTATGCCTAACGTGTCCAATGACATTTGTCATCACATGTGTCAGTTCATAGGTGTGATTGGCATAGGACAAAAAAGCAGGAAAATATACAGCGCACCCATGATGCGGTGACAGCCCCTCCCCCCCCAACCTATCCTTTTAGGAAGGCTATATACTGTTTGTTTTTCTTTGAGACATTTTTCATTTAACTGTGTGGTCATTTAGAAGGCTTACTGAATGAATCTGCCAGACTGTCAACCTGCATCCTCAGCATGCGTTCTTTATGAGATGTGTAATAGTACTGTTCAGGCATGAAAACGGGGCAGAGGTGAAAAAGGTGAGAAGGATATCACCCCTCTGGGGGGGTCCGGGGGCATGCTCCCCCGGAAGAAAATTTTAAATATTCCATATTTTAAAGCATCAATCTGATGCATTTTGAGATGCATTTTTTGCCAACCAACAGTGTAATATTTCAATATGCACTCATTAAAGTTAATTTTACTGGCAAAACAGTTGAAGTCCTTCTGACATTACACAATAATAAAAGTCATAATTTTTAAAAACTAAAACGTTTTGAATTAATTTTTACTTCTTCCAACCATATGTTAAATTAAGAGTCAATCTGGATTTACATATTGCAATAATATCATAATCCTACAATGAATCATTGTGAAAACTAAACTTAACTACTTTGGCCAGGTCATCATCAAACAACTAATAGTGGCTAAGACCTACTATACTATTTGAGAATATACAGATTTTTGATGGTTCCTCCAAATACCTGAGGAAAAATGTCTTTAGCACCACATAATAAAATTAACTGTTTTAGTTGAAAAGGAAGCTACAGAAATTGTGGCCAAGGTATTGTATATATACAATTTCACATGATCACATGTTTTACTGTAGTTGTTTTTGAAACTATTTGTCTTAGTCATTGTCACGTTTAACCCTTGTGTTGTATTGCCTTGTCCTTCCGGGTCAAAATTGAAAATTCATTTTTTAGTGCTTTTTTCTGGCCCGCTTTTAGCAAAAAACATTTTTAAAGGTTTTTGTCAAAAAAGCTTTCAAAGCTTTCTTTATTCATGATCAATAAACCGAATTTATATGACATTATACATATTTTTTTTAAGTAAAAAAGCAGAAATTATTAATTATTTTGACTAACAGTTAAGATCAGAGGATGTTGAGTGGATCACAGACTGGTGTATGTTAAAGTTTAGTCAGGATACTGTTTTTTCTTTTCAAATATATATATATATATATATATATATATATATATATATATATATATATATATATATATATATATATATATATAAAATTGAATATAACAAACCAAAATTCAATGCAAGTTATCATTAATTATACCTGCATATAACGTTGTATGGAACCCATAAAACATATCCATGCATCCATGATAATGTTCTGCAATTTGGTTGAAAGCCATATTTTTTACATAAAAAACATTTTCAAAAGGGTCAAATTTGACCCGAGGACAACACAAGTGTTAAAAGTCCATATACATTGAGGATACTCAAACATGTAGCTATTTACCACTTAAAAAATTTTTTGTTGGAACGTGAGGACGCTGACGTGAATATCGCCGCTTCACAATCCGCGAAATTGATATTTTGTTGTGTTTTCTAGTAAATTAAGTTTTAGATGGTGTTTGGTGTTTTCTAGTAAATTAAGTTTTAGATGAGGTGTTGGTCATTCAACACCTTTCTATCCCCTGCTGTGACTTATCAATTCTGGACTCTGTGCTGCTGCCAGACTGTGTAGCGTAGCTACGTTACTCACCGTCGATCAACGGTTAGCTCCACCTGGCTAACGTTAGTTGTCAACCTCCCGACTAACTGTTACCGCAAACTAGTGATCTAGCGAGGATTATCCCTTCAGACCACAGTGGACTTCAGTGGACTCTCCATCCAAACTCCCAACTGGACCTTCGTCTGCCACGACTGCCAGACTCTTTCAAGTACATGTAGCCTACTCCCTGTCTCCGCCGATCACAAACTGGTCAGCTGTCAGTTTAAGCCAGCTAGCTTCTGTTAGCTTCCACCAATGGCTTGCCCAGCACATCTGTGTTCGCTGAGTAGAGCTCTTTTTCCCGGCTTTGAAATTAAGATTCCTACACCAAGACCCACCCTTCAATCACTACTATTGGCCAGACGGCGTCCATTATGCAAGGTAACGTAACCTGATTTGTTCAGGTCTTATCCCCTGACCAATCGGCTATCCTAACCTTAACACCCCCCCTCCTAAATTTTTTTTTTGCGGATTTGCATGATTTACGAGAGTCTCATTTTCAGGTCGGATAAACCGGATTTCCGGATTGATCTGATTCACACCCCTGGTCAGTTTTAGGCTAGTCTCGCACTGCCAGACCTATCTCCACAGCGCTGTGGAGTAAGGTCTGGCCCCTCCACACATACATTCTAGGATAGGAGAAAAAACGCTTTGGTTTGTTTGCATTTCTTTAAACCAATCACAATCATCTTTGGCGATGCTAAGCTCCGGACGCAGCGACAGTGGCTCTACAAAGAAGGAAGGAACATTTCCATCCCGGTAAAGAAAACGCCACATACAATATTAAATGAAGTTAACTGTTATTTAAATTAGCTGGATGCATGTTTAAACGTATTTGCTCTTACCAGTGTATTGCTGTGTGTACTTCATCCATAGCAATCCCCGTGAATCGGTCCCAAAACGTCCAAGTTAGATAGTTAATAAACAAATTCTTTATAAATCTTTTTGCCATTTTCAGCATGTAGCTTGCTAGCTCGAAGTTTTTTGTTGTTTCCCAAAGCGAAGAGATTTTGAGAACGGCAACACAGAGAGAGCGGAAGCGGAGGGACAGATAATTGCCAGGTCAGGCAATTATTCTGGAAATGTACTTCCGCTGATCCAGACTGGTTTTAGGCTTACTATATTTCTGAATGTTAAGCTAAAATCTTTTAACAGTATACAACTTGTGTTATAGTGGAATGTGGATAAATCAGAAAGCAATGCAGTATTATGTTTGCAAGTGCCTTGGCTTGCTAACACATAGTTAAGCTAATTCAACACCATACTCAACAACACTGTGTCTGCTGTGGAATCCTTTAGGTTTCTGGGATGAAAATTATCATCATCATCGTCATGTAATTTAACATGTAGCTTATTATTTACAAAGATCACAGCTGAACAGTCATATGCAAAAACAGTTACAGCTGTTAGCAGAATTGTACGACACACTAATATCTGTTAAAATACTATAATTTACTTTACATTTCATTTTTCAGCTGAAGCTTTTTATGAAGCCGCTTACAATAAGTGCATTCTACCATGAAGATGCCACTCAAGAATTGCAAGAATCATGCAAAATTCATCAAATAGGCAAAACATAACAAATGTTTCTTTCTCTCTCTCTCTCTCTCTCTCTCTCTCTCTCTCTCTCTCTCACACTCTCACTCTCACTCTACGAGTGCACAATATAACAAAGAAATATAAGCAATACAAAACAGCACAGCGGATAGGGACTGTAACATAGCTGCTAGCTTGAAAATGCCTCTCGTAGCTCTTGCTAGTTTGCATTAATTCTGGCAAAGTGGGTGATTGTTTGCCTTTCTGGATGATTTCAAGTTTTTCCTGAAAAGGCAATCTTGAAAGGCGATCTTGAAAATTAAGTCCAGCCACACAGACTTCTTCGCTGACTGCCGTCATCTACTAGGACCCATGTGGAAGGTATACGCGAATGCCCGGAAGATCTGGGGAAATCATCCCACCCACAACTCACACACATCACAATATGATTGGCTAATCCTTAATTGTTTTGTTTTATCTCTATAGTGTTAAACTGGAGGTGAAGTTTCACCATATTGCATAGTTCAAATCCAATGTCCAAGGTAAAATAAATGTATAAGCAAAAGTCTGTGAAGTATATAAGGATATTAAACGCATTTTCTTAAATTCTGGTGATCTCAAAAGTATCACCAAATGAATGGGCACCCCCAACGTAATTGAAAATGACACCTTAAATGTTTTTCTACACTGTTTGGTTCCAAAATTAGACACTTTTGAACATTAGACCTGAGGGACTGGCGGCCATCTTAGTTTTGACCTCTAATGGCTCTCAGAGGTCAAATCTCACTTCCCTCCACATCGGAAAATAATCCTTATGGTATGCTCTAACTATGTTAGAAATGTCATGCTTTTCTCACAAAATGCACAATTGTTATGCTTATCTGCTCTACTAAAGACACCTGTCATTATCAAATGCATGTCCCCATTCACTTGCATTACACGGCCATTCAGTCCAGCTACCTGCCTCGCTAGGGGGAATCACAAAAATTCTGATTGGTCTATTTCCCCGACCATTATATTGAACCACTGTTTGCCAAAAATAAGTAAATCCAAGTTAACAATAATCTAGACAATATTAATATTATTTCAGTGAATAAAAACAGAAAAATAAATACATAAATAATTTGAATACAAAAATTATTTTTCATATTTTTTCTTAGGCCTTTACTTAACATCTTGAAGGCCCAGAGGGTTCCACTCTAATAAATACTATATGTTCATAAAGTCTTTGTTTTGCTTTTTCATACTTTAATTATGATTGTTTGATTCTTACAGTCATCATGAGTAAGAAGTCAACAACTGAACTGTTCTTTACTCTCCTGTTAAAAGTTTCAACAACTCTGCCTAATGAGGCTGTTAATGAGTTGTTTGTTGACAGTGCTCTTGCAAGCTGACGACACATCCAAAACAGTTAGACTTAGTCCCAAACTGCAGGGGATACTCAAGAGAGAAAGGGTGGGGTGAGGGGTAGGGGGTATGTTAGGAACTTTCCATGACCTGGATTATTTTAACAGTTTAGTTGAGCAACTGTATTACTTGTTTGTTAAACTAATCGGAATCATAAGAGGACAGCTCTGCATTAAATCTTCATCAATGGAGCAAACACTTATTTAGAAGTTGTAAAATGTACACTTATTCTATTCCCCAGGTGTCATAACACAACCAAATTCAGTCCATGAACTGATACAAAAATCTATTAATCAATTTTAACATTCTATGAAAACAATATATTTTAAGTTCCATATTGTATTTTGATGGATAAATAAGCCAGAAATGAATTGGCAAAAATAACATTGAAAGTATATTCAGCTGTTTATCCCTAAAATTTGTTTTAATTCAAATCCAAAATAAGTCCTTCTGTCTGTATGCACCAATGATCCTTTAGCTGTTTATAATAAAAACTAGACAATTCTGACATAATATCTTTATATGCAATAAAACTGCACTCAGGTCAGGTGAAAGCAAGAGGGAGATCCTAACTCCTGCCTTGGAGAAAGTGCATTCTAAATTCCTGTAACACACACATTCATAATTCTTATTAATTTCATTTGGCTCAGCGTGCTGTGCCTAAAACAATATCAGAACCTACTCAAGAGATTACTGAAGCTCCAGGGTAACGAGACATATAAACTCAAACTATTACATGGAGTATTATCCACAGGGATTTACTATTAGGATATAATAAGATAGTCGCCAAATTAATGACATTAGCTCCCTGGGTATATTACAGGTGTTTAGAATCTCCCACAGAGACAGATCTCCTCTGAAAATAAATAACAGAGGGCAAAATGGCGAGATCCATCCACTGCCTGCAGGGAACGGTTCATTACACTATTTTACATTCTGCAAAAGAAAAGCTCACAAATTAGCCTCTTGAGGGAACCACCAATATATACAGTAGGGCTGCAACTAATGATTTTATTCGTTATCAATTTATCTTTAAGTTAATTTGTTCAACAAATCAATTGACTGTTTTGTTCTACAATATGTCAGAAAACAAGTAATTATCTTCATAAGTAAATAAGATCAAGAAAATGCACACACCTCAAGCTGGAACCTACATATGCTGGGCATTTTTATTTTAGAAATTACATAAGACAATCAATTAGTAATTTTCTGTCATTAAACCATTAAATCTGTTTTAGAAGGTGCTGACCCCACCTCTCCATCAGCTCCACAAAAATTATACTGAATTGCCTATTTTACAAATTTTTAGCATTTTGTAAAACCTCTTTTGCCCAAAATGTTTTTTCTGTGAAAGGAGCCAATCTGTAGAACTGGCTTCCTACAAATATAAAGACTCTAACAAAATTGTCCACCTTTAAAAAATAAAAAATAAAAAAATGCTTTATCAAAAGCATGGTTCATACAGCAGCAGCAGTGTGATCATGCCATATGAAATGTATAGATGTGTGTATGTGAGGTGTGCATCTGTGTGAGTTTGAGTGAATGTGTTTATTTACTACACTTATTTGTATTTCTGTTAACTGGTTTATGGACCTTTTATTGTATTTACTGTAAAAATTTGACTCCTTTATTATTTTAACTGTTAAAAGCCCTTCTAGGGACAGGTGTTGCGAATTAGCCATGGCTATAAACACTGTGATACAGGCATTGGATTGTTCTTTATGTAATAATCTATGTTTTTTGTATCTGTCCCTATTCGAATAAACAACAAAATAAATAAAATAAATGTAAACATCAGAGTAAACACCAAGGAAAAGGTCGAGAAGAAGATCTTAAGCTAACAAGACCATCACTGCGGCTATGTCATGAGTCATTTACGAGTCGCTCACCAGGATAGTGAAATCAATGCACCAGTCCTGCTGACTCTTAGCCTAGAAATCTAGACGCACCCTAGTGGGAGCAAATTTAATTTGCAGCCAGGGGGGTCAGCAGTCTTCTGGAAGAAAAAATAACAAAGAACGGCACTGAAATCATTCTTAAAAAAGGAAGATGTGTTCGGAGTTTTGACGACCAGATACAGTAAAAGTTTAAAGTTTAACCTATCAACTAGCTCTGCTACCTTCTTCGTTGCTCTGCCTGGTTGTAGCGCTATCCTATTACGTGCAGAGGGAATTTGAAAGACAACCATTTATCCCGCCCCTCGGATTGAGCTCCGTCAATGGTGAGTTCCCAGACCCAACATCTTGATATGGGTCTGGCTTGTCAGGCTAGCTGACTCTTCTAGCCTGGCCGCTTCAGGTTTTAAAATGTAAACATCGGAGTAAACACAAAGGAAAAGGTGAAGATGGCTATCAGCTACGACCTATGACTCCGATCACAACTACGTGGACAAGCAAGACCATTTCCCCTGCTCTACATCAGAGGGGGCACCAAGGCAAGCGTGGAGGAAATTAACACTGACTGTGACTTCTCTGCTGGCCATCCTGCTAGCCAGTGTGCAGGCATCTGTTTCCAGCGGAATGTCGGTAGCAGTGGTGTCCTTTCGCCGAGACTTAGCTGGATCCTGGAGTGCCGACGCCATTTAAGCGGGTGAATCTTTTTCTTTGTGCCGATCTGGCGGCCACATTCTGCTTTATAAGGAATCATGCTGATGGGATAACATTTCACTGAAATTGTACCTCATACGATTTCATTTGAAATTTTACTCATTTTGATGAAATTAGCGCAGTGCCCGTTTGGAGCGTACAAAGTACTACTACGTTGTGTCGGCTCTCGGAAATTCAACAGCATCTAGAGTGGTGAGCCTTCTAAAAACTCTGAGAAGTATATGACGCTCAAAGCCCACCTGTTGAAAACGTTTGAACTGTCGGACGCTGAGAGAGCCAGCAGGCTTTTCTCCCTTCAAGGACTGGGTGACAGCAAACCGTCCAAGCTCATGGACCGTATGCTGGATCTCTTGGGTGAGCACAGACCAGATTTTCTGTTCATCCAGCTTTTCCTGCATCAGCTGCCTTCCCAAGTGAGAGCTGCACTAGCCAACACCACAATCACTGTCGGAGACTGGCTGAAGAGGCTGATACATTTTTCCTGGTGAGTCAGGGAAGTTGTGTGGCCACGCTTTTTCCCGCGCTCATCGCTCCTGTGACGCTGGGCGACTCCACCCTTGACGCTGCAACAACTTCTCGTCGGCAGCAGTCTTCTGCCCCCCAACTGTCTTCAGGCTTGTGTTTTTACCATGCAAAGTTTGGAACCAAGGCAAACAAATGCCGTTCACCATGCAGTTTTGCAGTTTCACCTGTTCTTATACGTGTGCGCTCAGCGGGGCTGACTCCATAAGCCTGTCTAGCATGCTGTCAGCCTCAGATGACTTCCACCGTCTGCTTACCGGTTTCCCAGCCCTCACTCAGCCCACTTTCTCCGCATCTGCTGTGAAGCATGGTGTGGAGCACCATCTCACCACTACTGGTCCGCCTGTCTACGCCCGTGCTCGGCGCCTCGACCCAACCAAGCTTGCCGTGGCAAAGGCTGAGTTCGCGAATATGGAACACCTGGGCATAATCTGCCGATCCAACAGCCCGTGGGTGTCGCCCCTCCACCTCGTCCCCAAACCTGGTGGCGGCTGGTGCCCCTGTGGGGACTACCGGCGGCTTAATGAGGCAACGACACCTGATCGCTACCCAGTCCCGAACATAAAGGATTTTTCAGCACACCTGGCTGGTAAGGTGATATTTTTCCAAAGTGGACCTCGTCCAGGGATATCATCAGGTGCCTGTACACTCACTGGACATTCCCAAAACGGCAGTGATCACGCCGTTTGGTCTTTTTGAGTTCCTGCGCATAAACGCAGCTCAATCTTTTCAACGCCTCATGGACTCTGTTTTGCGGGACCTGCCTTTTCTTTTTGTGTACTTGGATGACATCCTGGTAGCGAGCACGTCCACGTCTCAGCACCTGGCACACCTCCGCACCCTGTTTGAGCGGCTTAGCCAACATGGGCTGATTGTCAACCCTGCCAAGTGCCAGTTTGGTCTCTCCCCCATTGACTTCCTGGGACACAGAGTCACTAAGGACGGTGCAGTCCCTCTCCTATCAAAGGTGGAGGCAGTCACACAGTTCCCACGCCCGCTCACTGTCAAATCCCTGCAAGAGTTCCTCGGCATGGTGAATTTTTACCACCGCTTCATCCCTCGAGCCGCTCAGCTCATACGGCCCTTGCACGAGGCCTTGAAGGTAAACCCAAACACGCTGTGGACTGGACTGAGAGCAGGGACAAGGCTTTTGCTGCCACTAAGGCAGACCTGGCGAACGCAGTACATGCAGTGATAAACGTAATACATATATACATATAATTTACTGTCCTTAGTCACTTCATGTAATTATGACGTTAGACCCTACGGGGTTTGTTGCTGGTCAGCGCCTTTTCCCTGTAGAGTTGTTTTCTTCCTAAAAAATAAACGACACACGCACTCGTGTGCTCAACGTGAGAAATTGCCTCTTGTAAATCTACTTCAATTTCCACACTGTCACTGTTATTCGGTCTATATAGATTAGCATAACAAAAGTAGAAGTTGTGTTGTCAGTTGTCATAATCGTATTAGCAATAGTAGCAGTAATAGCACAGTAGTGGTAGTAGTAGTTGTAGTAGTGACAGTAGAAGTAACAGTGCTGTGGAAGTAGTATTGGTAATAGGTGTTGCTAGCACATTACACTTCCTATGTTGCTTGAATGGCCTTCAAAAGTAAAAAGATCCTAAAGGAATCATCATGAATTATAGAGTAAACTTGATTTTCCTCTATTACAAACAGGTCTGTCAGCCCTCCAGCAGGGTGGCCCAGGAGAATCCTACCACAATGCTACTGTACCTTCACATTTGCCCTCAGGAGAGACCTGAACTGTTTTTCTCCACAAACCAGGCTGTTTCCCAGAGGACAACAGTCTTGCTTAAACATGTTATGACCAAACTGAATAATTGATCCTGAGAGGGTTTAGCCTCCAACACAGAGAGACAGAAATATTTATCACACAAATGATGCAGCTTATTGTTGTACAAGTACTTTTGTTGTTGTGAGCCTTATGTAAGACGTACAGGAGTTTCCACAGGGTTTTCCTTACACTATGCATTCTGACATTTCTGGCCTTTGATAGAGCTGTATTTTCTTCATTATCTTGATTCAGTCTATAGTGGAAATACAAAAAATAAACTTTTGCAGCTTGTGTCCTTTTTTGCAAGGGAGAACTTTGTGTAGCTTCTGTATGGTAATAAAATAGGTGAGGTGGTGGAGTTTCCAGCTTATAAACTCATGCTGCTAAATTGAGACAGTGGTACCCTCGGTCACATTCAGGTCACCTACAGTTCCAGGCCCATCATGACCAATTTGGCAACACTTCATTCTAACTTGTCTTACATAAGCTTACATAATCAACAACAGCAGAGAGCAGAAGCCAACAGGCAAGTGTTATTTACATAAACTTCTGGTGTACTTACAAACTTTCCAATCCATCGTTTTATGAGTGCATAACCTATTTGTACTAGTGTAGAAGTTTGGTATCATTTTGGGTATTATTAGTGGGGTCATTTACGAGATACAAGCCTGGATCCATTAGCCCCTGCGCTAAGCTATTCAGCTGATAACGCTAACTCGTCCAATATTCGACCCAGGTGAAAAAAGCTTCCGGGGGGGTGTTTAAGTCGAGGTCATGGTGCAAAGGACCCTAGGGTGAAATTACTCCGAAACATCACTTTAACACCTCCAGCATGACACTACGTGACACTACACCTGTGGTTAAATTGTACTACTTAATCCTAATTCTTCTTGATCGAGAGTCATTAAATGCTTCTACGTAAGTCATCAAGACTCCTGAAATTTCTTCAAGTCTCTGAATTTTGGCTCTCCAAAATTCTACGACAGGAGACATTGTGTCTCAGTGGTTAGCATTTACATGAAAGCCCTGCCTTCTTGGCACAGAGCCCCTTAACACTCATTGGCAAAGGACATCAATAAACTTCTAGAAGAAAACGTAACTCTAAAAACAAAGTTGTATTTATCAAATGTTGGTAGGCTTGTGCCTATATCTATATCCATGTTCACAGCAAATCGTATTACACAAACTATAAACTTCTCAAACTGCCAACAAAAAATTCTGGCACGCCAGAAATGCATTGGATAACCAGATTGTTGATCCTTCAGGCAACTAATTAGGCACCTCAACCCCCCCCAAAATGAACATCAAATGATAAATGATCTGCCAGGTAGATGTCGGAAATCCACAAGACATCATTACATAACGGCCTTTGGGTATTCTTAATACTGTATGGAGCACATGTTTTAAATTCATTCAGTGATTTAATGTTTAATTTAGGCAACCAAACCTTAGCTTTTTTCCATGTTAACAGTGAACATGATCTATTGCTGAGACAACAAACAAAAAATAATTATTAAATGAAGCAGATTTTGCAAAATCCCCTTAAAGTTGTCCCAAGCTTAAAGAATATGGTTGCAATTACTTAAGTATATCTTGATTCTGTACTCACTGCCAATATGTGCTTCAGGAGGTCTTTGGTCACAGTGATCGATCCACTTCTCCATTCTGGTCCTACAGACTCCCCAGCCCTAGCCCACTGTAAGAAATGGAGGACAAAATCCATGCATTCTAGTTCAACCAAAGACATGATAAATCAGTCAGCCAGTTTAAGTGAATAATCAAAAGTAACAATTTTTAGTATTTCTAGTGGTCATTCATGGAGAACTCCAGGTGACACTGAAAAGTTGGAAATCACAACTCACCTTGACTGAATGTTTGACGACACAGCTTGGCCTTTTTTATTTTCTTCAGCGTTTTGGTCTGACTCAAATAGGCCGAAACAATTTAACAGTTCACTGTGCTGTTAAAAAATGCCTTAAATTATTAAACGGTGAATAGAATCTTGACCACAAGGGGAAAGAAATATATCAGGAAATAGCTTACAGAGAGTATAACAGTATAACGCCAGCTTATTAAGTCATGACTGGCTGTATGCATGTGATGTGATAAGATGTATCTTATAGGTTGGCATTTTCCATTATTTTGACTTGTCATTACATGAAAAGCACAGGTTTAATATTAACATAAATTATTCTGTTCCTGTTGTGCACTTTGCACTTGAGTGGAACATACCTACACCTCCTGTGCATTTATCACAATATGCTATTGTCAAATATCAAGCCAAATGCCATATTTGACATGGACAACGGAGTAGCTAAAACAAGTTTAAGTTGGACATATTTGCGTGAAAAATTATTTAAATGATTTGTTGATTATCAAAACAGTTGCCGATAACTTTTCTATTGATTGACTATGTACTAATCGTTCTTTCGGTTGTTCATGAGCTCTAAGTGGACATGTGGAAACAACATGGACGCTACAAAGATGTGATGTATTTTATTGCTAAGAGCTTAAAAACAGCACGTTTATATCTGTTTTCTACGGAGTCTTTATTTCCAGTTTGAAACGTTAGAAGTGATTTTTCCCAGACTTGTTGTTGCACCAGTAACGTTGACGTTACATTCCCTAGAACCACTAAAATATTGCTTTAATTGACCTGACTTGTTATCAGGGTTAATGCTAATAACGTAAATAACTTTTCTAACTAATTTAGATCACTCTGGAGGGCAACTCACTGTTACAACCTAATACCATATTACAAATTACATGTGAGCAAAAAAAATGTATATGCAATACGTGAATTGATTAAAAAAAGGTTTCTTACCATTTCGTCCGCCATGTTACTGCGTAATATGCCGCCAACTCGACGGTAAGTCGTAGCAATTAAAAAAAAATATATAAAATCTTTTTGTCTTTCCCTGTAGTTGTTCCAACCGGTTTGATTCACCAGGAACTCTTTCTTCTGATTATTCCGAGACCACTGAATGCAGCACAACTTCTGTTTTGTTTTTGTTTTTTGTTTTTTTATCTGCATAAAGTTGGTTAACTAGCTAAATTACAAAAAAGTATCTTAGCTAGTTCAGTCAGCAACCACCTGGTTATCAGCTAATTGGTGATTTACAAAGAGCTTAACATTACAGTTAAATAACTACGCAGGGAATACTTTAAAGTTAGCCCCATCAGTTCTGGATGCTTTATGGCAAAACGTAACGCTAGGCTAGGCTAGCCTAGTAACGTTAGCTACATTTGACAACATGTCAGTCCTAGTCATTGAAGCATTTTTGGAGATCTAGTGTCTCCGAGTATGTTCTTTAGTGCTGCCAGTAACGTTAATGTTAGCAGGCCAGCACTCCTTAACTCTGTTTTTCATCCACCCTCAGTGAAAGACACTTGGATAATTAATATTTCAAGTTTACACTGTTATGTTATATTAAAGTAGCCTATTCATATTTCTTTTACATATTTCATACCTCTTTTTTACACATGCTATTTAGTATAATGTACATACATATTTCTGATATTTGTTTAGCCTATTTCTTATTCTGTTTAAATATTTCTATTTGTTCTGATAATTTCTCTATAGTCCTACTCTAGAATGGAGCAAATGTAAAGAACCAAATTAAAGTATTTTTGATTGATTGATTGATTGATTGATTGATTGATTGATTGATTGATTGATTGATTGATTGATTGATTGATTCAGTCCCGTACTTTCAGGTTATCCTGTCCAAAGGTCGAAAAGGTTGCCTGACCAAAAAACTTTACCATCTGACATTTTGTTGTCGCAATCTTTTGTAGCATATATGCTATTATTCCATGACACTGTATGTATATATTCTTATGTTTTTACACTGTGGGAAGACACAGGCACTCTGAACTTGAACTTAGACCGGCATATTTAACAATATAATATATGTATAATATGTTTTGCAGTGTAGGCCTACATTTATTACTGTCAGTAGTATATTTTGTCCACACTATTAGCCTACTGTCTGTATGTATGCATATCTATACTGTGTATTTTGTGCTGTACTCACTATGTAAATCCTGCTCTGTGTATTTGTTTGTAGTTGGATTTTTGTTTTGTTTTTATCCAAATGAAATGGAAACTAGAAACATTTCTTCACCCTGCCCATTAAAGCAATATCTCATTCTAACTTTTCCACACCAACAGATGTTCCTGTTTATTTTTTGTAGAGGCTAAATATAAAGTAGATAAAGTAGAGCCTACCCTGCATTTTCATATTGTATCTACCATATCATGATGTTACATGGTTTATGGTGCCATGGATGGGAGTTGTAATGACAACAGCACAGCGCCAGGCCCGTATTAAGACAATGTGGTGCCCCTGGGCACTATACCTCAAAGCCCCCCCCCAATCTTTCAACAATTTCAAGTGAATAATCAGTCCCTCCAGAAAAATGCGATTATGCAATCGCATAATTCAATGCATAATCAGCCAAAGTCCGCATATTTATGCGGGGGCCGCATTTTTTCAAATATGCCGCACTTTCGCCGCATAAATTGCCGATTTCCGCGCAAAATATACGATGCTTGCATGATTTCATAATCCCCGCATTTTCGTTGCAAAAAAGTCACATATATCTTAGCAGAAAGTTGAAAAAATGTTGCGTTTACTTCACACAAGAGCAGCCATTTCCCTCTGTTGCCATGGGAACGTTATGAAGTGAAGTAATTACGCGACGTGAAGATCATCGTAAAGCAGGTGTTGGAGGTTGAATTTGACATGTACTTTGAGTCTCTTAAGTTGGTATCCAATAAGGAACCTATCTTAATATCCAATGTCTACTCAAATTTCTTTGTTTAAGTGCTCCTGCTGTCTATATTATTAACGATTTTTGAAAGTCTTTTGTATTTCCCTCTGTTTAGACTATTACTTTTATTTTTACTTTCATATTATATTATTTGTATATATTTTTGTATTTTATTTGTTAACGTATTGTGATGACTGAATATCTGTAAACTATTTTTTTAAATAAAGTAAAAAAGAAAAAGCAGGGTGTTGGGGGAATCACTTTTTTCTCTCTTTTTCATCAAACCGCAGTTTTTGCAAGTTCCCGCAATTTCACCGCATAAAATTGCATAAATATCCCACATATTCCATCGCATTTTTTAAGAAAACGTGCCACATAATCAAGGATTTTTGCCCGCAACAATCACAAAAAAACTATTTTTCTGGAAGGACTGAATAATATAACAATTTACGGAAAATATTGTTAAAGCTTGTGTCATGTGGTGCCCCCCCACTGGTTGTGAATGGTTGGTGCCCTTATGGATAAGGGCACCAACATTTATAAAACTGAGCGGCTGCTGCTTAAGTCACACTGTCAAGGCTGTCCAGGGAGGTAAGCACTGATATGCATCTCAACCACTACTCATTTTATAACACATAGCAATCACAACCGCTGTCAATCATGTGCTGTACTGTACCAGTTGTATTGTCTGCATAATAACTCTGCCTTCAGTATGTTTCAGGTGGATGAGAACTACACGCGTGTATCAGAGTTTGTTATCGTGGGCTTCCCAAGTCTCCAACCGGAATATTTTGACCTAGTGGGGTGGTTTTTCTTCTTCCTTTATGTGACCACAGTGGTGGGCAACCTTCTGCTGGTGGTGTTGTTTTCTTTGGAGCACAGTCTCCAGAAGCCCATGTACATCATCATGGTCAGCCTGGCCCTCGCAGACATTGGTAAGTAGGCGATTGAAACACGGGTCGAATGAAACATTCCAGTTTTCTCCGAGTGCAATTATGATAGACAGACTTCCGGTCAAAACATAGAGCATGTTAACCTCCTTCTATCAGCCAAATATCTTCCTGTTATTTCCTTTTATCACGGAGTTACAGGCGATAAACAAGTTGTGATGGTCAAAAGTAAACTTAATTAGCGGTAAAAAAAAATTGATTATTCATTAATTAATAAATATATAATTTAAAGTTTCAACTGCATGCTTATTCAGTAGACCATTTAGTGTTCTCCACAATCCCAGACTTTCATTTTGCATGCTTGTTTACATGGACGGTTGAAACAGGCTGTAAGTCCATGTATTTTAAGTAAATGCACAAATCTGTGTTTACAATAATTTATGGAGGTGAGACATGGAAAAGCAGTTTTAGAAAGATGAAAATATATTTGGGCCCCACCAGGTAGGGAGTTTTCCCATGTTATCCTATGGAGACTGACGGGCTGTGGGTCGTTAAGGGCACTATTTGGATGTGCAGTGGCCTAACCCACGTAAAAACCTAGTGAAACGACATTTCCCACAATAGAAACGTGATATAAATGGGAAAACTTAACTGTTCTAGCTATAAAAAAAAATGGCATGATATTTCAAAAACCGCTTCACGATGATTTGATTCACAGCAACAATTTATCTAAAATAACACCTTTTGGGAGTACCAAGCATGATATTGAAGTTGTGGGAAGTTTATATGGCTTAAACTGTATGTTTCATTCGCCCCCCCATGCCGTTTCAATCGTCCCGACCAGGAGGGACGAATGAAACATTACGCACGTCCCACTTTTGCTGTAATAATTCCTGAATGGTTTTGTTCAAAGCTGAAAATGCTACTGTATTTGACAGGTGTAGGTTGCTAGTGACAAACTATTAGCTTTTATTGCGATACGATTGCTTTGTAAATTACGTTTAATTAAAATGTGTTTCAACTGTCCCGGCTCTCCCTATGGTTTTCGTTTATGTGTCCAGCCAGACATCATCTGCTTTCAGGGCCTAGTGTATTTGCTACTGCTTTCATAAAAAATATTACTACTATGGCTATTTTGTACCATGCATGTTTGTTTGTTGTTGACATTGAGTATAGTAGAGACAATAAGTAAAATGAGAGAAATAATTAAAATATCAATAATTGAAGTGCAGTCCAAGTTTCTGAGGTCAGAATGAACCAAATATTGGTGTAAAAATAAACATGCCAATTTTGTTTCCAATAACTAGTGTGTGGGATTCCATGCTGTTGAGTGTATGCTCAAAAGTATGTATGTCTGCCCTTTATTTTAAATTAATGCATTAAGTGTGACAATAAATCATAGATTTGAAATGAAAGTGATCCTGAAATTGCATGAATGTAGTCTTCTACATTAAATAGTTATTCATATAGAACAGCAGCTGTCATGACCTGTCTTGTCTTGTCATTTTTCACTATCTGTCTTTTTCCTACAGGCTTTACTACAGTGGTTTTACCCAAACTAATCGCTCGCTACTGGTGGAATAATGGTAGTCTTGGCTTTCATACGTGCCTCTTCCAAAGGCACATGATCCACTATTTTGGCTCCTTGAACTCACTAATTTTACTGATGATGGCCCTGGACCGATATCTGGCCATCTGTTTTCCCTTTAGGTGAAAAACAAGCAATTTGATTAATTTCCCCTCTAAGCTCTGGAATAAGAATAAAAGCAAATTATTCTCTTTTTTCTCTCCTCCTCTTTCTACCTCCCTCTCTCCCCTCAGATACCCGATGTGGATAACAAACCAAACCATGACAGGCCTCACGCTCTTCTGCTGGGTGGTGGCACACATCTTTACTGTCATCAGCACCATCAACTTTACCATGATACCGTTTTGTGGGCCCAACAAAATCAAACAGGCATTCTGCGACACCTTGTCTCTTACAGCTCTAGTGTGTGGGGACCCCAGCCAACTAATCAGTGCCGCCTATGTTTCAGCGATGTTTATTCTTTATGTTCCTTTAGCTTTCATCATCTTTTCCTACATTTGCATCATCATCTCAGTATTGCACATGGCTAGTGGACAGGTGTGGTTCATCTCTTTTTATCCTAAAATAATGGTGTATTTTTACATCTAGTACATTTGTCAGACTAACAGATACTTTCATATGTTCATTTTAAATTTGTAACTTATTTCTGTCTTTTTGTGTTCTCTCTTTTTAACCCTCATCTGCTGTTCTTCTCAGGGCAGAATGAAGACATTCTCTACCTGTGCCACCCATAGCTGTATCATTTCTATCTACTACCTACCACGTTTCTTTGTCTACTCTACACCTTTCTTTCCTAACCTGAAGATGACCCCTGACAAGGGTATAGCAACCACCCTCTTCTACAGTCTTTTCCCTCCACTGGTCAACCCGTTCATCTACTGTCTGAGAACCAAGGAGATCAAGCGAATATTAACAGACTGGGTCTGGAGATGTAAGAGCATTATGCCTTCAAAGCATGGCCAAATTGCAGCTGTCACCAATTCACACTGACAAGTGATCCACGCTTTTGTTGTTTATAAATGCTTGCATTATAATTTATGAGTCAGTATGATAATATGCATGAAAATAGGTTAAGTAGACTGACTATACAAAATAAATGGTTTCAGTGGAAAAACCAATGCATACGTTTGTGTACCTTTGTTTTGTCCTGCTTTTACTCACCTGATCTGTATGTGTACCAAAATGCTTTGATTCCAAAATAAAAAGTAATTCTGCATTTACTAGTGTCAAGTCCTTGTGTTAAAAATGTGAATATATGCCACAACAAAAACAACATGATCCTTTGTAAGTCCTATTATTGCAAACTGAACTGTTAAGATGTGTTTTTGGACTAATAGTCACAGATGACATTTACATAGTTGGAAGCACCATATTGTCTGCTGTGGTTGGACATACTGTAAGAGACAGACACTATTTTAATCCATATTAATCAGAACACAGAGAAAGAGAGAAGCTGCAGACATATTAGATACACCCTGTCCAAACCAAAACAACAGAAAGTAGATTTATTAAAAAAAAGCCTATATACATACAAATATTGCTAAACAAAATGGTAAAGATCTCCAGCTATTTAGGGACAAAAAGGAAGAAAAAAAATCTCCTCTTTGTGCAGAAGTATACTCAACACAAGTGTACCATATAGTAAATGAATGCATACTTATGGCCTTAAACACAGACATGTAACAGCTTTTTGCTTTCTGCACTGCTGAATGATGATTGAGTTTGATTTAAGAAATTACGATTAATATTATGATGACAGAACCTCAGGGAAGCTGTGTTTATAGAAGGACTTAAAGAGTTTCAGTCATCCTAATCTCAAAACAGCTATATCATTGCAGTAAATATGTGTTAAAGAGGGCTATGGATTCACACTATTCTTATTCAGTTCATCCAAATATTACTTTATCATTTTCAACAGAAATGTGCGGAATTTGATTGAGAAACATCTAAATATAGCCCATCTATGATATTCTCTAAATATGAAATTGATTTCTATGCAGGGTTATTTCAAGATTCCTGAGTATTTCTAAAGGAAATAAATGAAATACAAACAAATTTGACGTGCAATCATTTGACTGACAACATGAAGTTGTGAAGATGGAGATAATATAAAAGGACCACCCTAATCACATGATATATTGAGTAATCTTCAGTTACAATTGAGGCAAACATAAGCTACTTTAAATATTAAGCAAAATCGTATAACATACTTTAGCTATTACACAGAGGAATTTAAAAATAAACAACATCACAGATTTCCTCCAAAGCTATAATAAAGGCAATGAACTGTGCAAAAAAGGTGGATAATCAATGTGCTTGGGGAAAAAAATAAATGTATTAATATATATGTAGATAATACGGAGTTTACTTACTCCTCAACAGAAACAACAAAGTACTTTGCCAGAATCATCCACCTAAAATAACATTCGCCACCAAAGCACCCTCTACTGTGCATCTATAGCACTGGTGGTTTTAAATGTTGCTATACCGATATTCTGCCAGAAGATGGCAACATCCTCAAACCTTACAGTGGCCTGTCATGGGTCACACACTGAGCAAAGAAAAGTCTTGCCTCTGTGCTTTTTGGCTTATGTTTGGTGGATTTTACCCCATACTTATATTTGTGCCTATATAATCCATCCAAAGATGAATAATGAATGTGTGAGTGTAGCTCTATGAATGGGATTTCCTCATACATGCCCACCCTGCCTGTCCTATTCTTTTACAGCCAGTTGTTGTAGTCAGACACATGAAACAGTATGGGCTTTGTAAAGAGGTTGTAAATGTCACATCTATTTAAATGACACTGCAAAAATGTTTGTTCATGCAGACTGTTACACTACCTTTGAAACAATAATTTGTCTGTATAAAGAGACTGGAGTATTGTTCAGAGGCCAGGCAGCGTGTGTGTGTGTGTGTGTGTGTGTGTGTGTGTGTGTGTGTGTGTGTGTGTGTGTGTGTGTGTGTGTGTGTGTGTGTGTGTGTGTGTGTGTGTGTGTGTGTGTGTGTGTGTGTATGTGTGTGTGCGTGTACCAGAAGAATAGCTGTATTCATGTCACTGTGTATGCATGACTACAAGGAGGAGAGAAGGTGGGGGGGGGGGGATAAAAACAGGGAGGAGAGGAAAAAACTACACAGACAAGAGAAGTCCAGTCATCATTTTTTTAAAGCAAATCAGAACTCCCCTTATACGATGCTACCATGTCACAAACTTTAATATTTGATTTCTTTAATCTGAAACTGTCCCCACAGTAATGTAACATCTTTAGTTTGTTCAGTGAAAGTATGTGAGGCAAAACACATCTGAAAACGTGCTCTCAAGAGTCCTGAGAAGTAAGTAAGTAAGTTACAGTAAGTTCCACTCCATTCTTCCTGCTGCACTTTGGCCTATTGACTGTTGTGCAAACTGGACAAGTGACTTAACAGCATCACATGGTTGTCACAGAAAAATGATGCAATTTTATTTTATTCTTTCTTGCATTAAGACTATCATCTCTATCATCTTTACTGAATGTTGAGTGAGTGGAAAGTAAGCAATGTCTTCCTCTTTAGACAAGCATTGGTAAGTCTGATTCTTTCCTGTAAATTGACTGTCCACAAGTCCACGAGGTGGCTGTGGCTCAGGTGGTAAGAGCGGTCGCCTTCCGATTGGAAGGTTGATGGTTCGATCGCTGACCCTGCAGTTCCATGTCGAAGTGTCCTTGGGCAAAACACTGAACCCCGAATTTCCCCCGATGCTGCACCATCAGTGTGTAAATTAGCGTGAATGTTTATCTGATACATGAGCCATGTATGGCAGCCTCGGCCACAAGTGTATGAATGTGCATGAATGGTTCCTGCACTATGTTAAAGTGCTTTGAGTAGTTGTTAAGACTAGGAAAGTGCTATATAAATACAGTCCATTGTTAAAGGATCCTTTATTCAAGTAAAAGTGCAATTAAAAGTCCATTCTACTCAAGTAAAAGTACAGAAGTATTATTAGTAAAATGTACGGTAACTGTAAAAAATAATGACCCCATCTTACTGTTATTTTATCATTACATAATTACATTGTTAATACTGATACATTAAGGCATAAGCATAATTTTTCTGAGCTAGTTGTAACTACTTCTACATTAAGATTAAAAAGTGGTAGTAAATCTGGGGGTTGTGAGATGATTATTTGTTCTGCTGAACAAATTTGTATTAATTGTTTTGGGACTTTTCTCAAGTTATTTTTGTGGAATATATTGGATATTTTTGGGACTTTGAATAGCTACTTATATGAAGCTATCTGAGGAACATGAAGGGGAAATGATTTCAAATGCATCACTGGTCAATAAATCTGTACTGTAACTGTAACAAGGGGTTTTACGTGTGTATAAAATCAAACGCAGCCTTAATTCTAACTTCAAACAGCTTATTTCCTGACCTCATCTGCTGACAGTGTCCCAGAAGAATAACAAGAATTATTTCAGCAGGAATACTTCATATCTTTACTGTCAGCTTGTAGAACATAAGCCTGATCTGTCCCTCTATGACATCATGTACTCCCCCATCCCACCTCCATTCTACATAGACATTCGTTTGTGGCTTCCTCTTTATGTAAATGATGCTCTGGCTTAATACAGAGAGTTGCAAACAAGCCTGCTACTTCCTCTGTGTTTGCGTAAGAGATTGCAAGCACATGCACATATACAAATTTGCATCGCCGTCACTGTATATTTTGAGGTTCTTTGAGGCTCTTTTAAGGGGGCTTTTATGAAGTGTTTCTGGCAAATGAGCAAGACAAACGCAACTGTTAATATTATTATATAACAGGACGTGTCCCAGAAGTTAAAATATGATATGCCTATTTCACAGCACACATTTTGACGTACTTGTTGTAGAGAAAACCCAGGTGTTACCATTCAATGGCATCTGATTTAGCTGTCTGCTAAAAATCTTGTCAAAATCAGGTGATGCTCGAGAGTTTTTCAATTTAAGTCATGACAAAAAGGCAGCGCACTTCAATAACCTTTATTTAGTTTACAGATGTATTCCATTTTGAAGTTTGAAGGGGGGAGAGGGAGCATTAGTGCTATTTACAATTGGTTTGAAAACGTTTATCTCTGTACAGATTTGAACCCTGATCAATATAAACAATATTTTTTTTAAGACCTAGTGCTGTTACAAAGCGATTCTTTAAAGCAAAGGGGGAAAAAAAGGATTACATGAAATTATAAACAAATGAAAAAATAATAATAAAAGAGCACAGAAGAATGAAAATAAAAATAGTCTGTCGATGATGAGGGAGGTTTTGCCGCTGTTAAGCACAAGACATTGTCAGCGAGTGACTGTGAACTGGCTAGAAGCTAACCGTACACACAATCATAGACTAAACACCAATATACTGTATATCAACAGGATCTAGAGTCATCATGTTCTATATAAGATTCATATTAAATATATTCTACATGTTACCTTAGTTTGGAGCATTACTTCCATTGGAAAAATATAAAATAAAATAAAACGTTTTATACATTTTTTTAATCTGATAAGGGACCACATGCATCAGTTGTGCAAAATGGACTTATTAATGCAGAGAGAGAAAGAATTAAGGAGAGAGTAGGAAGCGAATTAAGACAAAAAGTTCATTTCCCTGCTTGGACAGCAATCAGTCAGAGAGATCCTGCACAACACGGTTAAAAAAAGGAGCACAATGAGCATATGGTGCACCAGGGAGGGAAGAAAACTGACATGACGTTTTATTAATCACAACACTGGTCGGTCAGTAATATGCGTGGACTGTCAAAACACAGTCACAAATGTCAAGGACAAACAAATAACCAAAACAAAACCACCAACACTGACTGGTTGTTTGTCTATTTGTTTGTTTGTTAGGCTTTGTTTGGCTAAGAATGTGTCGACTGAGAGAGTAGGATGTGTTCGGTATACAGCGCTCTGCAGACATAAAATAATAATGTCTCTCTTGTGGCCTTTAAGGGCACATACAGAGGAGGGCAGTAAAGAGGACACAGGTGCGTATATAGGTTTGTGTTTGTTTAGTTTTTTTGTCCTGCTTTCAGTTCTCTGATCAGGCACGTCTAAGCTTTGTCTACTGCACTGAGGGAGATCCCACAAGCACATATGGTTGGATGTGTGGACAAGATGTCATAGTGTGTGTGTGTGTGTGTGTGTGTGTGTGTGTGTGTGTGTGTGTGTGTGTGTGTGTGTGTGTGTGTGTGTGTGTGTGTGTGTGTGTGTGTGTGTGTGTGTGTGTGTGTGTGTGTGTGTGTGTGTGTGTGTGTGTGTGTGTAGGTGAGTCGTTAGTGGTTAAAATGATCAGCGGTCTGTATTATAAAACAAGGCCACACACAAACTTGGGCACTGCATTAATATGACAACCAGCTAGAATGGGGAGGCAGTTAGAAACTGCCTTTTAACAGACTGGCTGAGGATGGCTAGATAAGGTGTGTGTCTATTGTACGGTATGTGTGTGTGGCAGAAGGCTTAAAAAGGTTTGCATTAAGAACAAAAACACCCACATACAAATCCAGTTCCTTCCACTAATTTTCAGTTATGACAACAAATCAAGTACAACAAAGGAATCAACTCTATCATTAATCAATTTCCTGCTCCCAACTCTGTGCCTTGAATCGGGCTGAGCCTGCTGCCTTTCTATGTGTGTGTGAGAGAGGGGCGGGGAGGTGGGGGAAGAAAAAGCAAAGAGTATGCGTTTGTCCATATGCATATCTGCATTGTGGACAGGCTCCAGGACAGGGGACAAGCTCATTCGGTCCAGGATGTTCAGGGCGAGAATGGATGAGAAGGATGGAGGGCAGGTGGCGGTGGTGTGTATTTACAGAATGACACAGCAGTTACTCTCCCCGGTCTTCTCTCTATTCCTCTGACCTGAAAACACACACACACACACAAACACACACAAATCAATTATCATCATCAAAAACTGATTCTACACAGTCAGACAAGGTCATCATCATCATTCAAGTACACATTCCTGGTAGATTACTTTGTAATGTGAATGCTTTATTTCTACTGTTTAGCTCGCGATTGAAAGACAAAATAGCTCTCAGAGTATCATAAACCACTGTGCAGCATTTTGGTGTCTGATAAGTCTTCAAACTGAACATCCTGGATTGTATTTCACATCTCACCGATACCTGAAGCAACACACCAACTTAAGTTTTTCTGTTAGACTTGTCTAAGACGGTTTCATCAAAACAGAGATAACAAAAACTCTACCACTAAACATCCAGGTGATCTCAGAATTTAGAGATGTGTTTAACATCGTTACTTCCTTGCTACTGACAAAAGAGGGAAAACATGGCTGTATTTGTGGTGTGCTAGCAATGTGGATTGTCTTGTGTTTTTCTAGAACACAGTAACCATTTGAAGAAAAAAGATTCAGATTTTTCCTTAACCTATAACTAAACTTTGCCTTGTAATTGTTCTTCCACAATGCACAGGTTTTCTTCTGAAGTAAACTAAGGTAATTGTTTATTTTACCTTTTTTTTCCTTCATCTTTTTAAAATTATTTACCAGGAATAATACCTATAACATTATCACAACCAGATGTGAAAGATGAAAGGTGTTTAGGACGTATAGCCTCTGCTAATTTGCAGTCCTTGTCCCTGGTCAGGCTTTTACAAAAACAACAACATTAACAACAAAACAAACAGTCGGACCGTTTCCTTGGGCTTATTTTACCCAGAATGCATAGCAAATTGAGCACAGTCAATAACTAGAGTTTGTGCGACCTTAGATGTTCATCTGAACTGACTATTTGTTCGGTTGAAATCAGCCTCTGTCTCTACATACATACATACATACATACATACATACAGTACATACAGTACATACATACATACCTTCCATTACGCAGTCACAAAAAGGAGACTTGTCACCTAATATGATTTATATCTGCTGTTTATTCTACACAATGTGCTGTATCTTGGGGATACACTTAAGGGAGCCAATTATTTGCACCAGTGGCTGTTCCTAAAACAGAAGCCATGTGTAGAGATAAATAATGGCTGGGAGCAGACTGTTTGGAGTTGTTCAGTGTGTGAAAAGGCCTATTGAAAGGAAAGAAGGGGCTGGTTACCTTGGGAATTTGGCTCAGGCAAAGTCTCTCTGGCAACTAAATGCATCACTGTGGTCTTCCCCAAGGGCAGTTTGAGAGCTAGCGGGGGAGAAGTGAAAGAGAGAGAAAGACAGAGAGTTAGAGAGGATGCAAAGGTTATTCAGTGAGCTGCAACATATCTGACTTTACAAAGTAATTCGCCATCATATCATCTTGAACAGCTTTTTAAACTTTTAGAGTACAAATCATGCTAAACTGGAAAGAGTTAAGCTACAAAAGAGAGAAAAGCTAAAATGTTTATTTTTTCCCCTCTGAGTAGCTGATTTGTCACCTGCTCAATTCACTAATAAAATCACTCTCAAGAGAAAAGAAAAGTTTCAAATGCATTTACTTTCAACAGGACTGGGAGCAAAATAATATGTATACAGTTATGTGATCATACGTTATTTTTGTTGTCCAATGTCCCAATCAATGGTTATCAGAATCAGGTATTGATAATTTAATTTCACACACAGGAAGAGTTTTATCTCACGTAATGAATGCAATTGGAACACAGCAATTGCTTTGATCATTTGTGATTTTTATGCATTTGCCGTATAATGACATGCAGCATATCAGAAAATGTATTCTATTTCAAATATATCGTCATATCCTACTATCAACTCCATTACAACGCAAAAAAAACAACCTGAACATAATCTTCACTATGAAGGATTACCTACCTATTTTAAGCTATTAAGCAGTTGATTCTTATACCAAAATGAAATGAATGAAAATCAATGGCTGCCAGGAAAATAGGTAAAATGCATTCTACTCATATATTATATGCTTTGTAATATAACAAGTAACACTAGTCCTACTGTGATATTTGATGAAACTAGAATTACAGCCTCATGGCTGTATGCCTCAGCCCACCAGTTGAGTTGCAGTTTATATCCATATCTGTCCAGACTCATAATATATGGAGTGATGACTTTGAAGGAATGTAATATTGACATGTATGACTCCAGTGAATAATTTCCAGTGAGAAACATGCTGTCTTCACTTAGAGACTATTTTTACAGAGGAATACAGAGAACTGATAGAGAGCTTTGTTACATGGTGCAACGCCAATCACCTGAAGCTCAATATCAACAAAACCAATGAGCTTGTGTTGGGACTACCAGAGGAACAGGAGATCCCCTTTCCTGGTTGACATTCAGGGAGAGAAAGTGAAGAGGGTGGACTCATATAATAACAATAAGTACGTTGGGGTCCAAATCAATAAAACCAAAGTCAAATTCCTTGTATATGTTCACATGCTTGGCCAATAAAGAGTATTCTGATAAAACACAAAATTGTAGCCATGACCGTAGACACTGCTTCAAATATAGATGTTGCTTCAAAAAGAAACTATAAATTCTAATATGTGGATGCTGCAGCACAGAAGATCTATATAATCAACAAAGTTTCAAGGTGGACACTCAAGATTGCGGTCACCTATTCAGTATCCGACCAAATGAGGAATATGGTCACAATCTCCCCTTCTGTTCCTGACGTTGAATAATGTCCAGAACATTATGATGTCACAGTGGAGTTGACCTTTGACCTTATCAAATAAACTGCGAGTTTTGGCTCGACTTGCAGAGGATTCTGTGTCGACTTGCAAACACGTTAAACCAACGATAAGGGAATTATCAGATAGATGGCAGTAATTGGATGAGTAAAAGGGTTAGGGATAGCATGACCCTATTAGCCACACAAAACCCCAGTCCAATCAAAATTGGGTTAAGTAGACTAAAAAGCCTGAAAGGCAGGGAGAAGTGAAGTGGGCTGCCATCCTCTTGCTCTCTTCGCTTTTCATTTTCACGCCCCCCTCCCTTCCTGTCTCTTCTTTGTGCTGCTTAAGGTCTAATGCCAGTCTTGCCCATTTCCTGACCAGTCTCTTTCCCCTCTCTTTCTTTATTTCCTCTCTCCTCCCTCTCTCCATCAAAGCAGGCTTGTCCGGAGCACTGAGGTACCTCTGTTCTGTGGCTCAGGAAAAAGATGAGAACCGCAAAGAACTTTCCAGCAACACACTGCTGTGATTTTGTATGCATGTCTATGAGCACGCAATACTTCTTTTTTGAGAGGTGTACTTTCTGTGTTTTCTCACCTCCTAGTGTTACGTTGCCATGTAGAAACCGGCCCTGGTAGATCAGCCTCAGGATGTTAGGACTGCTGACCTGCTCTTCCTCCCAGTCTGAAAAAAAGGGACAGAGGCAGATGGAAAGAGAGAGTTAAAGAGAGAAATTAACAAGAGGACAAGCTTCATATATTTTCCTGTTCCTGCATCTCATCTCTTCTTTGTTTTCGTCTACATTGTCATTGAAAGTTTGTAATTCTTTGCCACATTATTTTATCTTTTTCCAATGAAACATCATCATTGTATAATCTATAATCTCACAACCTTTTGTTAATGCTACCTGAGGTTGAATATGCTTTAAAAACCACAATAAAGTCGATAACAAGTCAGTTCTTTATTGAACATCGAAAGTTCCCAGGTTTTAGTTGAGCAACTTAGAAAAGGACAGAAGGAATTTAATTGTTAAGAGGTTCTACATAAATACTGTAAACGATGTAGTGAAAAGAAATCCTCATCATTGCATGGTGAAAGAAAGAGCCCACCAACAACCGCACTGAAGATATTTTAAGACATTTAGGGCCTTTATTTTAGATCATTATATACGCACAATGTATAATATGTGGGCTCTGTGGGATGCACTACAGAATGTGAGGAAGAAGGAAAGCAAGAGAAGAACATGAGGTGTGGCCTGGGATGAGCTAAAGTGACAAAAGTGAAGGCATTAAATGAGAGAGAAAACAGCGGGGGGAGTTGCACAGCATCCGCGTCTGGCCACCAGATGTTTGTCTCCAGCTAAATGGAGGGTGTTGGTGCTGACTGAGAGCCTGCTCTTGGTTTCACAGGGTTCAGATCTGTTGTCTGGGAGGAACACTGGGCGCTTCCAAAACTGACCGGACTGAAAGCAAAACTGCTCTTGTCAAGGAGAATCTGAGTCCTTTAAGTATAATTTATAGTTTTCTTTATGCACTGTAGGCTTCTCCAAAGCCGGAATACATTCACAGCACCGTGGGAAAAGGTGTTCAGATTTGAAAGTGGTGTAAGGTCGGCAGTATCAAATTAATTCTAACAGTACTGTAGCAGTAGTTAGGGAGTGGGTAGATTACAGAAAGGAGGTGGCTGTACTGCGATCCCACATTCCTGTATGCAATGATAATCAGACTGAAAGGAGGAGCCCACTCTAATTACCCTACACCAAAGATCGGCACGTTCCCACACTGCTATATAGACCTACATCTAAGTAATTAGCAGTGGGTTTGAATGTGATCTCAGCTCCCTGGATGCACAATATAGCTCCTTAGCTGCCATTATCTTTGTTACAGAAAATACAGCCAGGATTAGTTAGATCACATAGTTTCTGTGCTTCCAAACTTGCACACACTGTATGCTAGCCGTCTACACAAGAAGGCTAGCAACATCAGTAAGGACCCAACCCACCCAGGCCACAGTCTGTTTGTCCCTTTTCCATCGGGGAAGAGATACAGAGCCATCAAACCCCACACAAACATACGGAACAGTTTTCTACCCTGGGCCTTTTCCCAAAGGTATGGTTATGTGACTTCAGACTCATAAGAAAAATAAAATAATAGTGAATATAGTCACATATGAAGTCAATGTCTGAGTGAAGAAAAGTAAATGGCTGAATCACCTCAGGATGATTTTATTGCCTTGAGACTACACATGTAGATGTAACTTATGCTACATCTTCATCAACTGCCACTGCCAGTAACAATCACTGAGGTATCTCAATGGAGCTACTCACCCATTGGCCAGTTGTCATAGACGTGTTTGGCAATGTCCGCTGCTGAGTCATTGGGAGAGAAGAAGAATTCTTTCGTCTTTCCGCTGACTAAAATAAGCCGCAGGTTTATCTGCAACACAGATAAAAAAAAAAAAAATAGATACAGTATATACATTAGAACAGTATATGAGAAACATCAAATGGAACATAACACAAGAAACCGTACCATATGTCACATTAAACACAGTCAAATCAGGAAGCGCACAGGTTCAAGTGAAGTAAGTAATTTAATAGGAAACAGGAGAAGGATATGAGGACCCTGAGCAGTGTCCTTCCGCAGGATTAACTCCCATCTGTCTCTCCAACTTCCTCCTCGCTTTTCTCCCCATCCCTCTAACTCTGTTTCTTCGTCTTTGGATGCCAATTCTGTCAATTACTGACAGTTTGTCACCTCTCAACTTTAGCACTCAAAAGTCAGTTGTTTTTCTTTATCTTGTTCCTCTAGCTGGAGTTCAAACCCCATGTGGTAATTGTTTAAACGTATGCTTTATTATATGATATTCCTTGTAAGACTAAAATAGAGGTTTACACATGTAACTGCAAGTTAGAGGCACTACTACGCATATTTTGTCAACTACTTTTCTCCATTTATACTCAGAGAGCCAACTGCATTTTCCAATGACAGTTTCATTGCCATTTCATTTTTTGTTATAATTTATGAATGAGACTGTGTGTAATTTCAACACAATCAAACTTGGCTCTCACTGTGTAAAACAGGCCACAAAACATGAACAATTAGCTAGAATACTACAGGCTGTAAAAATGTGCAACCTGCCCTGGATAGCTTATCCCGGTAGTCAGTGGTGACAGTATATAACAAATGACCATAGTCAGATACTGAACAGCACCTCTAGAGATGGTTGGGAATTGTCATTATGGGGTCTACTGCATGATTTATAAGATGGGGAGAGGTCTTAAAGATTATTTAGATTACTGAAACCCGTTGAACTGGATTAGTATCACTCACAGAACACTTTCTTCACTGACAGTTGTTTCATTATTATTGCTCACACTTCATAACGATAATGGTCCTGACTCCAGTTGAAAAAACAAACATTTTACAAAATGCTGTGAATAAACGATGAGCAACGACTTGATTATTAAACACCTCACACTGTATGAGTATCAGCACATGAATCTGAATTTCCAAATTATTCCAAACACCAAATCCATCAATAAAGGGAAAACACAACATTTTCCCAGTGCTAAAACGATACTTTTAAACAGTGTCTGAACCTATAGATTTAAAAATATAAAAAAACGACAGGCGGTTTATTGCTAAGGCCACAGGGTCAAAATGAAATCATTTATTAAAAATTTAATAACAATAACTTATAACAATAACTTATTTCACCAGTAAATTCCTGTTAAACAACAAAAACAACCACTGGATGGGAAAAGGGTATTTTACAATAACTTTGAATGCAGCACGAGGCACTTTCCTCTCCATTGAAATACAGACAAACTTTTACACATTTTAGCTGTCAGCATTTTAACCGTGTTTACTCCAGCTGCTAGCTAACGGTAGGCTAACGTTATCTGCTGCCAAGTGTAGGGTTAACTAGCTTGACGTTTAGGAGCATCAGAGAGAAGCGCAGGCATTTCAGTGGCACCTAAATAAGGCTCCAAAATCCGCGTCGCAATCCGGTCCGGTAGATAGCGGTCGTTAAGGCAACGGGGCCGTATTAGCACCGGTCTCGGTTATGTGTGTTTAGCAGTGATACAGTATGCCTTTAAGAGCCAGCGCAAAGGTCTGTGGTGTGTGTTTGCTTTCTACTTTTGAGTGTCTGGCCTGCAGTACATGCAGGGCAAAAGCACGTGTGTGTCATTGTTTCTTAGGTGTCTGTTAGCCCTCTATACTCCCGCTGCCCCACCAAACCCACCTGCTGAGCGACACACACACACGTGTATACGTACACACACAAACACAGAACCGACTGCAGTGATGTAACAGAGCTGACAACAACGGATTGAAACCGAGATCTCTGTAAGCATGTTATCAAATCAGCTTATAGGTTTAAGAATGGAAGCGCCATACAGAGACATATAGGCCACACACATCCTGTACATATACTGTATACAAAACAACACAACATTCATATATTATATACATTTGAACTTCTGTTTTTTTATGTATGCAAAATACCCTGGGCCTTACAAATACACTGTATGTATTTCGATTGACATTTGAATCGTGATTCAAGCTCTACAGATTCAAAATCGATTCATAGAATTCCAAAAATCGATTCATATTTTTTTTATAAATTGTATGTCTACTGCATTCACATGGGAAAAGTAACTACATTTACATACTGTGAATCGTACATACTGTGAGCCTGAAAATCGATATTGAATCGAATAGTGACATTTTCTGAATCGTGCACCCCTAATGCAAACACATGCAGCCAGACAGAGACATACAAATGCTTCTTCATATGTATGGACTTATTGTATTGCATTTTTACTGAAAAAAACACCAGCAACAATAAACTGCAATTTTCTGCTGTGATTCACAAGGGACAGTTTCAACTATACCAATGAAATACAGATAATAAAGTAAGAATTTGCAGAATGCTGATGAGTGACTGGCTGAATAGGAAATGTAAGTTATTACATCTGCAGGTTTTTTTTGTTTTTTAAATAAATACACCCTGAAGACAATACCCGAGAATGACTCTAAATGAGACAGACGAAGATGGAAATAATGAGGAAGAAACACAGAGGAATACCCTTTACATAAGCAAGGTCTTGCTCCATCCTGGCTGAACATCTGATCGTTACCATGGTGTCAACATGGCGACAGCGAGTGGTGGGTGGCTTAACCTGATAACACCTACAAGATAGCTTTACCCCTCCTCCCTTCTCTATCCTGCCCATTTCCTACATTGTCACATCATATTGTCTTCCTCTCCTTGGAGCAATGACTGCATCCCTTCCCTCCATCGCTCTGTCTGTTTGACTCGGTCTCTCTCCCCACTCTGCCAATCTCTCGCTTTGCACAGCATACAGTAAAGGAATGCAAAAGGCCAGAATAACAAGAGGCACTAAGCTAGCTTCAATTAAACAACATCCTTCTTTGCTTTCTCTATTCTTAGAAGTCACTTTCTATTTTAAAAATAGAGACAGGTGACAAAACAAAAGAATAACCTAAATAGAATGAGACTTAACAGATGCAGATATGCTTCCATACAAATTAGAAAGGTCATTGAATGGTTAATGAGTATTCAAATGATGCAAATCAAATGCTATGGCCTTAGCAGTCACCATATTTGACACCTACAGAAAATCTTGGAACAACATGCTACTAGCCAGCACTCTCCACCAGCATTAAAACCTCAAGTAGAGATCAATGCCAAATAACACCAGAGCTGTTCTGGTGGCTCATGGTGGGGCAAAACCTTACTAGGACACTTTATGTTGTTTTCTCCTTGAATTTTTCACACCCAATTTTTCTTATTTTTTACTCACATCACGCTTATTATTTTGATTATGAATTCACCGGAATCAAGGTCTTAACTCTCTCTTGCTCTTTAACCTCTCCCCGAGGGTGCCTGTGCCTTATCCCTTCCGCAGAGGGGCTGATAATGAGGTTCCACAGCCAGCTCAGGGAAGTATATTCAATTACCATCTATTTTCTGGAATAAATACAACAGCCCCAGGTATGGGGGGGGGAAGTGTTTCATGCATTCATGCATAAACATACAGTACATAAATATATCTGCAGGCAAACAGTCAGTTACTCAGCATGTCCTTGCTTACAACCAGTCTCCATCTGAGCTCATGATGTCAGAAATCAGCTGTATGAAGGCTTCAGCAGTTTGCAGAGCTTGTGGAGAAGTGGAAGATACTAGTGAGTATCTCACTTCTTCAATGTGAGCATGTGAAAGTATTTGTAATGCTGAAACATCCTGGCTCAGGGACTTCTATTCCTGGCTATTTCTGTGACACAGCTCCCTGCTTGTCAAGCCTCCACTGCCGACATTCAGACATACTACAATAATGTGACCCTGCTGCCAAGTAGTGGCATGGTGTAAACATTTGAAGTAAGCAAACCCTCTTGGGTAAACACTGTTTGCACATGGTGGAGAGCAGGGAATGCAATGCCATCTATAATTATTCCTAGTACCACTCTCAACTCTTTCTCAAGGCAATAGTGTGTGTGTGTGTGTGTGTGTGTGTGTGTGTGTGTGTGTGTGTGTGTGTGTGTGTGTGTGTGTGTGTGTGTATATACCAGAAGAATAGTTGTATTTATGTCACTGTGTGGACACAGCGTGACTGCAAGGAAGGGGGTGGGGGGTGTGGGGGGACAGGGAGGAGGAGAGAAAAAACACTACACAGGGGCTCACTGCTCTTTAGACCCAGCAGCAGTTTTAAAATTATAGAGTGGGAAGCCTTCCTGTGGGAATATATTAGAGTAACTTTATATGTAGTCTGCACAGTAAGTTTAGCTGCTGCTGTCAGTGTGGATTCCTAACTGTATGAATGAGTTTAAGAGAGGAGGTGGGTGATTAGCCTGACTGGGGTCTGTTTAAAACAAGCCAGCTGGATCCAGCAGCTAGCCTGCTTGAACTTGCCTTTTACGGTAAATCTGGAGAAAATTTGACTGTAAACTCAAAAATGTATCTATGCAGCACATTGATAATACAAATCCCACATGAAATATAAGCCGCTGATTTTATTGATAATTACCAGTAGGCACTTTTCTTTCTGGCACGGCTGTCAACAAACTTTAATGACTATTAACAGCTACAAAATAGGAGACATAATAGGCCATGCTGCGGCTTGTTGGGCTGAATGTGAACAAGCCTAAAGAATACAAAGAAAAAGAGCAGCCTGAAAGACACTCGTCACTTTTTTTTTCTAATTAGCCCAAACTGAGTAAATAAAACAGCTTTGCAAGCTTTTAGTGATTTTGCAAACACATAAAGAGCTACTGCAATTATTAGCCCCCATTAGCACACAAATTCTATCATGGAGCCATTGTTTTCTTTAATTAAAAACACACTGAAAAGGGTGTTTTTAGAAAAACACTGTACATGATGGAACAGCAGGCTGAATGCAGCTTCCTCAGATGTTACAATAGCAAGTGAGCTCACAGGAAAATAAACTCTTTTGACTTGTCAAATAACCTCATTTAGAGTTTGACATATTTAATACAATATTATAAATAAAGTTGTTTTCCTTTGTGTGTGCACAAAAACACAGACAGAGCAGTTACGTAACAGAGGCTGACTGATGATACTGTGAAAAAAAATAACTCAAGGCAAGGATTTGTAATCTCCGTGCGTCTGTGTGTATGCGTTTTACAGTGTTGGGGATACAGCATTACTGCAATCAGTTTTAAGGTATTTTCTTAAACATTTTTTTATCTTTTCTTTTTCCTTCCTCAAAGTGTGTTCTCTTTTATGTTACTTCAAGAGCTAACACATTACTAACTGGAGATAACCATAGCAGCTGATACTACCAGCTGGCTATTTTCATCCTGACAAGGGGCAGAAATACGTCACATTATATGCAGAGGACAGCATCTTCAAAAAAAAAGCTGTGAAGGTTTGATTGCAGTTACATAGAAAGTCTGACAGAACTTCAGAGACCCAGAAAGATATTTTTCTTATTTCCGAATATATCAACAAATGTCTTACACTTCACTTTAGAAACTTGTGGGTGAGGCTACGTCTATGCTTTTGTACAGATTGTAATTTCCTTAAGTGCTATCATATCATAACTATGCTCTTTTCTTGCATGTAATTCATTTGAAATGAATTTTAAAGCAAAGTTAGGATAAGCTTGTAGGCTACCAAAATACAGCTTTGATGTCAAGGCACATAATCCATACAGTATGTGCTTAGCACAAACATCTGCGTCACTGTAGTCAGCTAAGGGATGCAACAGACCTTTTCACTGCACAGTACGCCCTTGACCCGGCTGAAGTTTTATATTATTAACTTTTCCATCTTTATAGGGCACTTATCCATAATGGCTAGTGTGTTATGGTTTGTTTTTACCTACTCACTGACCACTTGTATTACACAACACACACACACAATATGCAAAACATTAGTTAGCCTATCTGTTGTTTCCATGAAGGACAAAGGTTGACAAGAACATTTAACAAATAAATAAACTGTGAAATAGAATAAGGCAACAAGTGAGCTATTCCAAAATCAATTTTCAAAAGAATTTTCAACTGTTATCTGACTGGTCAAGATTTATTCCACCACTGCTGATTATGCCTACAGTCATGCTCTGCTGGTTGTCATGCCAACACTTGTGGTAACCAGGGTGCTAGTTAGTCATCAGTGGCGTTTTGTCCTGTTTTTCTGTCTTTATGCATGTACACTATGTGGAAGCCCTGTTAGACAGTGCTCTTATAATCAAAATAATAATGCACCATTTGATAACAAATCAAGCTGATCATTAGTGTGGTTACAGGTACTTTGTTAAGGCTTGAGGAGCGTCTTTTAAGTTGTCAGTACAATATTAATTGCTATGCTCTGTGTATATTTAATATCATATGCACATTTGTGTCGGAACAGATTTTTCGGTCATGCTTCAGTGAGGTTAAAATTAAACATTTCTAACCTGATTAGCTACAGTAACTCAGTACCAGCAGGCAATATTACATCGGGAAAACACCATTAATAGTAGAGTTTCCTCAAAGACAAGAGCATTTTATCATTTGTCAGAAAACTGTGCATTACTCAAAGCTGGAGGTTAAATGTGACACACACACTGAACGTAGTGCTCTTTTCTTCTATCTGTTAAATCAGCTTGAAAAGAAAAGTTGATTCTTCTTGCAACATCAGCCCGGAAATGACTTAGCAACCATTTCAGCCAAGGCAGATTATCCTCGTTCATATGTTGCTCCTTGACAGTAAATCCAACTGTTTTGATGGATTCCACAGTCCAAGTAGATGGACAACTTGATATCACATCATGTTGTACTTTTGCACTTCCAGGAAAAGTTAGCAGAGATTTGCTCACTCTCTCTCATGCCATGTTTGTATTTTTAGTCGATCATTGCACAAAAAATGAACAGTGCTTGCTTAAAGGCAAACAGGTCTTACACTACAGTACATTGCTCAGCAAAGCATTCACAGACTTTCCATCTTGGCAACAGACACGACCACTCAGCATGAACATTACAAAAATATTTCTATCTTCATAGAATTTTATATCTTTACATTACATTTTTTAGTTTGCACTTTGACAACAATTCCTTTCACAAGTTGATGCTTCAGCTACATGGCTGAAGCTTGAAATGTCAGCTTTAATTTGAGGGTGATAAAGTCATGTGTCTAACAAGCAAACAACTGCTCTTAACAGCAAATAGGATACTGTGTTTTTTGTGTCTGTTGCAGAAAATGCAAATAACCCCTAGGCTGGTACTTCTGGTGCATTCATTCAGGCGTGGCAGCAGGGCCTGAATAATCACTACAGTACAATAATATGTCTTTATCTCTAGACACAATATTAAAATCAATCTTATGACTCTACCATAGTACAACCAGGAATTTTACTTTCATCAACAGAGGCTGTGCAATGAGGGGCTTGATTCTAGAAAGAGGAACACATACAGTATGTGAGAATACTGTTCATAGACTATAGTTCAGCATTCAACACCATTGTGCCCTCCAAGCTCAGAGACCTGGGACTCAGCATTCTCCTGTACTCCCTGTTCACACAGGACTGCATGGCCACACATAGCTCCAACACCATCATAAAGTTCGCAGACGATCGTCATCGGGCTGATCACAGACGGCCTACAGAGAAAAGGTCAGAGCCATCTTGATGCCAAGACTACAACCTCCATCTCAACATCCGTAAAACAAAAAGGAGCTGATTCCAGACTGCAGGAAGCGACAGAAAGAAGGCCACAGCCAAATCTCCATCAATGTGACTACAGTGGAGAGAGTCAGTGGCTTCAGGTTCCTCTGGGTTGACATTAGCAATGATCTAGTCTATATCCTTGACGTTCCACTTCCGGGATTGCTCCAGTGCCGCAGGAAATTCCTCCTGATGCATGTACTTCCGTTTTCTTTGTGTTAGAATTTTAAATTTCGTGAGATTTATGATGACTATTGTTGACTGCTCCTCAGATCTCCACATGGTAAATTGAGACAGCTAGCTAGACTATCTGTCCAATCTGAGTTTTCTCTCGCATGACTATTTTACAGTGGCTCCATGCGGAGCTTAGCGCCGCCCATAACGATTGTGATTAAAGATTGTTTAAAGAAATGGCAATAAACCAGAGCATGTTTTTCTCCCATCCTGGAATGCTGTGGGAACTAGCCAGACCCTCCTCCGCTCCGCAGCGGGTAGATGGGCTGGCAAAGCGAGACTAGCAATGATCTGACCTGGATTCACCATACCAACACCATCCCAAAGACTGCTAGACAGTAGGGATGTAACGATGCATCGTGAATCGGTTAAAATCAATTTAAATGTGTAAAGATTAGAACCGGTTGAGATAAAAAAAAATTTACTGCGATGCAACAGCCTACGCCGTGACCCTAGTTAACATACAGCAGGTAACGTTGGCCTACCATTAGCTGGTAACGTTAACTGGCTCAAACACGGTTAAAATGCTGAGAGTTAAACATTGTAAAGTGTGATTGTATTTCACTGGAAGGGGTTCTAACACCGGCACGTAACGTTACAACAGTCTGCAGCCGAAGACACAGAGGAGACTTTGGGACAGCATGGACACTGCCGCTGTCGCATAAACAACAGTGACCGGAGTGTTGCGTTTGGGTCCGGCTCCATAAGCCTTTGTTGCATTCAATGTTGTTGTAAAATATCCATTTTAGCCCTATATCTTAACTTGCACTATTTTTTTGTGTCTTCGATTTAGATTTTGCATTTACTTGTGTTTTCTTTTACTTATTTAATAAACACTGTTGGAGGTGCCTGAGGCCTAAGATTTTCATTTCCATCAACAACTTCTGTTATTGTTGTGCACATGACTAATAAAGAACCTTGAACCTTGGTGAACTCTGAAGCCATACATGTGATCCTGCTGGCCTTGGATCAAATTCCAGTAAAGTTTTCTTCTCTTTTATGTCTGTTTGTGTATAAAGTGAGCAGCCTGTGCAGTGGACATAAAACACAGACCTCCTTCCTGTTGGACTGTATTAAGGCCATTAATCATTAAAGAGAGGCTCCATTGTAAGAGAGATTGTAAAGGCCAACAACACAGACCTTTATCAGAAGCACTTTCTGGTGCATCATGCTAACTTCCTTCAGCAGAGGCGGCTAATGGCTCCATTACAATTCTAATAGTGTCATAAAATTAAGGTTTATTTCCTTTATTATAGCATCACATATTATGTGGCAGTTTAATTGCACGATGCAAAGAAACCCTCAACTTACGGCTCCTCTGCAAACACTAAAAATACATTATATTCTAGAATTATTAAGGGAAAACTCAATATTTGACATTGAGGATTTTTGTTTTTTAAGGTGTTCTTTTTCAGACTTTAACTCTGATCCTAAAAGTGTTTTTGCATAGTGGATCTGCAGCTGTGAATATTATTATCCACTGATGCATCTATAACTCTCGGTTTTGGATCCAGGAGAGAATGAGCGACAAAACTCCCATCTCCCTTTAGTTGCTCTCACTACTATCAGTCATATGTCTCATTACACCGTTACCCCATCATACCTCATATATCTTTCCAAGCCCTTGTCCGTTTGTACTGTCATTCAAAAAGACTTATCCTTTGATACACTGATGTCCTCATCACAACCATAAAACCCCTCTCCTCCTCTTTTCCCTCCCTCTCAGTCCTGTCACCAGCATGATGGGCAGTTTCCTACTCTCCAGCCGGCACTGTACCTGACAGCTCTCTGCTCTCTGTCCACTTTCTTCATCCCTCCCTTCTCCCCGTTTACGAAAAGATAACCCTTTAATCCATCAGCTGCTTCTGCTGTCTCTAGAAACAGGTAGCGCTCCTTTTCATGCTGTCATATCCCCTCCTTGCTTAACTCGTGCTCTTACCCAGGGCTGCATTCCTCTCTCCTGACAGACGCCAGGTAGGTGCCTTTGATCACAGGCTCTGTGTCTCTGTGATCGGAGCTGTCACAAAGAGGTTGACGCAAGGTTTACTTCGCATGGCTGCCTCCTGCCTCTCCCTCAACTCTACGTCTAGCATTTCGAAATGGCTGTTCAACAACACAGGGACAAATAAGTTAACATGCCAACTCTATTGAGAACTGAAAGAATACTGAAGTAAATTACTGTACATTACCTACTGGCAACCCACACGCTGATGGGACACTGTGTGTGGAAGTTGTGATGAAGATGGTGCAATAGCTGAAGGAAGGCACCACATGCTGCAGTGTTAGCTAGCCTGATAAAGAGATGTTAAGGAACAAGCCCAGCTAAATATTTACACAAAAGCATGACCTCATTCCGATGCTACTTCCCTTTTTCATGGCAAAAACCAGAACAGGAAAACCATGCGAGCTGCATAACAACCATTTATGGAGATATTCAAGTGAAAATCAGGAGCGACAAGAACGGAAAAGATCGTGTCTGCTCCACAGACACTGGTTATTTCTGACTTTTTGGTTTGACTTTGCTTAGTGTCAGGGCTCTGACATTTGAGGTCACAACAATCGTCCACACACCACCACCACAAGTTTCACCACCACCACATCTTTACCGACTCAACACAAGGAGTAAAGACGCTTCATAATTGGCCATAGAGTATGAGAAGTAGATGGACATGTAGTAAAGTGAGATAGAATGTCACTTGGCAGAAAAAAAAGATGACAGCTTTACTTTCGCACGTCAGACCTCAGCTGGGGGAGCTCCGCTGTCCTCATCTCATCAAAAAGAACAAAACTCCAATAAATACTTTCAGAGGGAGAGAGGAAACATAACACAGGCCAAGACAGTGGCATGACACCAAAAGAAAAAAAGAAGTGGAGTGCTATCACACACACCACCTCCAAAGTGCTGATGCTGTACAGACGCCATGCTAGTGATGGCGAGGTCTGAGACTATAGGAGGACAGAGGAAACGCTGACACTTTTGGAGGCAAACCCGTGGGACCGACAGGGGAAATGAGAGAGCGAGAGAGAGGGAACTCAAAGAGGATTCAAAGAGGGAACAACGAAGGTCAGAGAGAGGCGGCGAGAAGAGTAAGCGTGAAAGTGAAATCCACTTAGTTCCTTCGGTCATCCACTAACTATTTGGTGTTTTGCATTCACGCACATTTGCTCATATATGAACACACATGCACTTTGCGTGAACACTCAAAATGCCTGCTGGGAGGTGGACTGCTGAGGAGCTCTGCTTTTGAAGCTGTGGGCCGAGACGTGAAATTGCTCTTATATGCTTCAATCGATTTCCCTCTGCACTTCCCTCTGTCAGCGTCTAGACCGGGTGTCCCTCTCTCCCTAACACAAGGCAAGAGATGAGATAGAGAATGGGATGACAGTGACATAAAGATGTATCTGTGGTTGTCATTATCGGTTGACAATTTGATACAGGTAGTGAAATTATGTTTTCTCTTGTTGGTTGACCAAGAAGTCTGAAGGTTAGCACAAGAAAGCACCTCTGGAGCTGATAAGGATTGCAGCAAGGTAGATGTTTGCCAACATGGAGATTTAAACCCACATGCTCCAGTTTAGAGGCAGTTTATCAGCTAATAACATCACCCTGCTTCGCCGTATACAAACTGTGTGAAAGCAAAGGAAAGCAACAGCTATTTTAAAACTTTTTCGAGACAGTTGCACACCTTTACCAGCGTACATTCTGACATCGTCTGTGTGGGGGTGAGAAAGTAAACTGGGTTTGAACTTCTCTCTCAAGTTCTCTTTTTTTTATTTTTTTCATTCTTTACAGAATTATTTCTGTCACTTTTCGTGTGTACAGCCAAGTGCATCACTGCGAATGTAAAAGTGTGTGCTGTTATCCCCAGGTATAAAAAACATTGTGTATTCCCCTCTCCGGACAGCACTACTACTTTTCTTTGGCATGCATTCTTAACTCATTTTCTTCTGACATTCAATGCAGACTTACATGATGCCCTCTGTATCAAAAATGTACCCTTCTCTTATTTATGAGCACAATGAATAGTTACTTCCGGTCTATGGGGCAAATGGAGGTGCAAGTGATTGTTGGGAAGCAGAAAGAAAGAATGAACTACTTCAGGAGGCAAGAATATGTTCAGCAAAAAAGATTTGATAATACAACGTTGATAATTCAATAATAGTTTGAGGTAATTGTTCATACATAACCACTTTGGAAACTGATTTGAATCATACAAATATCAAGGTCTTGATTTAACAAAACCACTACAGAATTTAATTTGACTTTCATTGTTGCTTTATAGTGTATTCAGCTCTGCAGGCCACCGTGGCAACTTCTTTCTTTTTTTGTGTTTCAAGGAAAATACTATATGCACAATGAAATACTGTTAAGCTGGAAGCTGTTACGTCTGTATTAAGTGTTGTTAGTTTAAATTAGCACTGGAATGGATTTTTTTTTGGTTTTCAATTTCTGTGCATCTCTGTTTGCTAAATTAGACATTATGTGCCCAGCCTTTGTGTCAACATTCTGTCTGTTTAGGCACTGGGGGGGGGGGGGACAGCTACCAGCAGAGACACAAACCCAAAGGCCAACATGCCACATGTCGTCATGCTGCTGTTGTGAAGGGACCACACAGAGGGTTGATGATCCCTGATGGCTGTGATGAAAGGACCTCCTGTCCTTTACCTCCTTCGTCCTACCATTTGCTCTGCAGCAGCCCTGTCTGCTCCCTCCTCCTCCTCTCACTGTCCATCACTTCCATCTCAGGGTATCTCACTAATGTGACTTCCTCCCCCGTGTTTTCTCGACCCCCTGCTATGTAAAAACCCTGGAGTCAAGTAAAGCATCCCCATGCTGCTCTCCACCTCCCAAGAGAACTACATGCTCGGTGGTGACCTCTGCCTTCCCCTGTCTCCCCCCCTTCCTCCCTCCTATTTCCTAGGTGGTCTCCCCAGCCGTGTGTAGCCAATGCCCTGCAGTCAGGATTCACATGATATGTAACCTTTCAGGTTGTTCTTTCTAAGCACTTTCCGTTTTCCTGTGTGCATCTAACATGAAGGTTTAGGATATTTGGAATCTCTTTTTTCTTTACACATTAATTGATTTTATACATTTTTACATCCACACCTGCCCCCCATGGAATTGTGAAATAGTAATGAAATGATAATTATTTATTATGTTGATAATATTTATGAATCAAAATCAATTGACATAAAAACTATTTTGATAGTTGATTAATCGGATAAGCCATTTACTTAGCAAAAGTCACTCACAGGTTCCAGCTTCTAAAATGTGAAAATGTGTTGTTTTGCTCGGTTTATTTATGGTAATTATTATATGTGGGATTTGGACCGTTGGTCAGACAAAATTAGCAATCTGGAGATGTCACCTTGTCCTCTGGGAAATGGTGATGGACCGGTTTCATTATTAATCAATAAAATAGTCAACAGATGTATCAATAATGAGAATAATCATTAGTTGCAGCTTTAAAAATCAACAAACGTGCTGGTTTTCCTCTTGGAAAAAAGGGGGAGTTCTCTGCGCTTCTGCAGACCACAACAATCCGGTGCAACCAAGGCAGGACACAACAGAATAAATAGCAAAAAATTGCCGGTGCAACACGGATGTCTTCTACTTGATGATTTTATTTCTTAAGGTGCATAACAGTGACTAACGTTTCAATGTGCTGGTTTTCCTCTTGGTCTATGTGGGCAATTACAGGTAAGGGTTTGGATGAAGACAGATAAATGTAACTCGGTCCAGTAAAAAAAAAAAATCATCTGTCATGCCTGTGTATACTGCTGCTGCCAGGTGAAAATGTAGTGTTGAGTTTTCAGCCTGAAATGAAGGGCTGTCAGTTGAGAAAACCTTTATAACATAATAAAAAAATCAAAGTGAATGATTGGCAGGTAAATCCAATTCTGTATCTCAAATCCTGTTGTTGTTGGTTGATGGTTTTCAACCCCACTGACAAATCTAATTCCCTTTCTATTACTAGCTTTGTCCCGTTCCTCAGATACTATAAAAGCTTAGCAGACATTTAAAGGAGAAACTTGATGTAACATCAGAGAGGAGAAACGGTTGGGAGACTGCAGTTACATCCACAACACTGCGTTTTCTTTTTCTCTCCCAGAAAAAAAAGAGTTCTGCCTGCAGTCACAACTCACGTGATGCCGTGTGTGTAGCAGAGAATGTGTCTACATGTGTGTGTGTGTGAGAGAGAGACAGGCACACAGATAGAGACTGCTGGCAAGCTAAAATGCCCTCTGTGCTGGAATTTACCAGATGGCACTAGACAGAAAAAAACAGGGGTATTACTACCCCCCACCACACACACACACACACACACACACACACACACAGGAATAGATGCAGGTTTACATGCAATGAAAAAGCCATTTATAAAATCTTATGAGCATGTGTTATAGTAAACATACAACTTATTAGTAGTATCGTAGAGATATAAAAATAGAACACAATATACTGTAATCCTGTATAATATGGTGTGATCTAATGCAACAGCCCTGCAATAAAGAATATCTTTGTGAAGCCTACAATGTTACATTTTTGTTAAGACTTTGCTTGAAAGGTGAATATATACTAATGCCATTTTTTCAGGCTGTTTGAGGTGCTGTATTAGATTTCATTGTAGGTATAACCATTTTACAGCTACACAATATAATGTGTCATTGCCTCAATAATTAGCAGAGTTAATTCAACAGAGAGAATCCACTAACAAGCCCACAGAATGTGAAATATTCACATTTAAGACAAAATTAAAGTGAAATGAATTGAATAAATTATCACAACAGACACAAACTTAGTGTGTGACTGTCTGTGTTTGCAGTGTTTAAGAGATGCATCTATAGGGGTTTCCTTTTTGTTTTCTTTTTCACTGTTATCTGGTTAGAGATCTGAGCCACTGGTTATGTTTGTGTTGTGCACAACAGCAAAGAGGCAGCCTCAGAGGGGAGACAGTGGAGACAACCGCTTACACAAGCAACAACAGAAAGGAACAGGGCAGCAGGGAAGGGGGGGTGGCGGTGGCTGGGGACCCAATCAAGATCTTTGACAAACATTGTTCCACCCCAAGGCAGAGAAAATAATATGAATAACGATGACATAATCAGCCAAGGGGTGCCGTTTAGGGGATGTTTTGCTGACTGTTACATGACCATAGTAAGGATGTTTACAGCCATGCTAGTTAGTATAATAAAGAATTGGCTCCTCATATATCCACCTGACTTCACAAGAATATTTTGAGAATAAAGCACACTTTGGCTTCACATATATTGCCCTGTTTATTCAACACTGTGACATTTAGATTAAAAATTAAACAGGATTAAAGTACCTGCCATCTCTAAGCCTTAATGGTTCCAGTGAGCCTTAAACCACACTGTACTATGAACTGTAACTGTACCAAGTTCAGCTGACTCAGCTATTCTGTGGCAAGCTAAAAGGAAGTCAGCTAAACTTAGCCAAGACATTCCAGCTTTACTCACGCACAAACATCCGAGCTTTCAAACCCACTAGCCCAGAATACAGATTTAAGAGTAGGTGAACACTGCTGTTTCGCTGGAAACCCTACGTTTAGCCAAATGATATCTTGCACAGAGTAGCCACTTCACAAAAATGTGTAATTAAACTAAACGATAGGTTGATATCTAATTTCCTCTGTGTGGGTCAAAGTTCTGCTGCTTCTCTCAAGATAAACCAATGCATCCTCATTACAAGAAACGGAGAGAAAAAAGTAAATGAAAAGTTCTCAATCATTCTAGTGCAAGGTCCAATGCTTATTACTGCTAGCACATTTCCCCCCCACACACACACACACAACCCCTGCTGGGATCATTAGAGACATTCATAGAGTACTCCATAGCATCCAGCATGCAATGACAAATTTGTGCAAGACAGCATGAAGGCCAAATATACCCTCTCTCAATGCTTGCTCTTTCTCTCTACATCACACACACACACACACACACACACACACACACACACACACACACACACACACACACACACACACACACACACACACACACACACACACACACACACACTCTCTCTATCTTTAACTCTTCTGTGACTATTTCCCACTGACATATCTCTCTATGAGTGTGTGAATATCAGAAAATCTGAAAAGATACACAAAAAAGGCTCCCATATTGTTTTCTCTGATATCACAACAACCTTTAAGCAACAAGCCAAAAACATTTCCTGCTAATTGTCTTTTTGCATCACAGCTCACAAATTCAAAGACATAAGTACACAATCAATGAACTGCTGTCACATCCTGTTCAACATAAAGCTGACAATCTTTCAGCATCAGGCTCAGAATCACTATCCACACACAGGAGTTTGTCTTTGTAAGTTTAGTGCAAGGACACCAAAAGCAGTGTATTTACACTGAAGTTGTAGAAAAGGATTTAAAGTGGTTGCGACAAACAAAAGGTTTAGATATAATAACAATATTAAAGATTAGCAGGACAATTGCTGTCTATACAGACTGTTCACATAGTGGCAAACCCCTGAAAGCCTCAATACTAAAGCTGGCTCACAGTATCAGCTGAGGATTAAGGCTCTAATTTAGTTCGTGCATGGTATTTGTGACACACAAGCTTCTGGAGGAGGAACTCTGAGATAGTTACCTAGCAACGAATAGTCAGTTAAAAGGGTTGGAAGTGTGAGGACACGCTGGTTCCAGAATCGTTTTCCACATCCCAATTTGGAATTTTTGTCCTCAATGTCACTTTACATGAACACAGGACTCTACCGCATGCTGAAACGATCCTATAGGTTTATGTTATGGCTTATGTGGACTGCTCTAAATACTAAAATACCCATGGTTTTGAATTAACTCATTGTTTGAGTTTATCATTTATCAAGCAAAAAATATCTAGATCCAGCTCCTCAAATGTCATGATTTGCGGTTGTTTGTTTTATTTCACACAAAATTAAATATCTTTGGTTTTGGACTGTTGATCGGACAAAACAGGCAATGTGAGAAAGTCAGCCATTAATGTAGAGATTTGTTATTATTTTCTGACATTTGAAAGACTAAACAATTAATGATTAACCACAGAAATTAACAGATGAATTGATTATGAAAACAATCACAAGTTGCAGCTCCTATTAGCGATGATAACATGAAGACAAATATGCCGCATTGCTGAGTTGGGTTTGAGTACAAAGCTTGTCGGTTTATTTTACATTGTAAAAGCATGCGAAAGTGATTCTTTAATTACAGACAGCCACAACAGAGTAAAAGTTGGTTTAAAGGCATATGTGTGAGGACTAGAGGCCAGCTGATCCTGTTGGCACATCCAGTAGATGAGGCCTGACCTTTGGATGACTGCTCTGTGACTAATGTCAGCCATGTCTGGGACCCGACGAGTCTCAATATTGACCCTCTAATTCCCTCAGTACGTATAGTCTGTCTGGCTGCGCTGGCACAGGACGTTCAAATATCTGGACAGAATATCTAAGCCTTGATTACAGGTGAACAGCTTTAAGTCAAACACATCCTTCTTCATTTATAAACACAAACCTGCCCACAAAAAAAACCCCCCCCCACACACACAAACACAAAAACAAAAACAAAAAAAAAACAAAAAAAAAAAAAAAAAAACAAAAAAAAAAAAAACACACACACACACACACACACACACACACACACACACACACACACACACACACACACACACACACAAAGTGTGTTTTACTCACTTGAGACCTTTTGTTTTACGTCTGTTTAAATTAAATTTGGAACAATTACAGCTACTACAGAAAGTCCCTCCTGTTAGTCCTGTAACATCAGTTGAAAGATAATAACATTAAAACAAAAGGCTGCATCATGATCCCTGAGTCTGTCAATGCAATCAATCCCTGAAATCAATACAGCATGCACTGACTACATTGATTGAGCACGTTATTTGTGCAAAATTTCCATTAGAAACTTATTATCTAAAAAGGAACACATAAGCGAGCAACTCCCGGTCTCCATTAATGAGTCAAGTTAGTTCACATTACTGATTGGCAAAAAATGTCTGTGAGTAGAATATTTAATGAAGCTAACATGCCGGTTCACACAACTGCCTCAGTTGATGTGAGAAATGAGCAAAAGGTTTTTTGCAGTCAGTAAAATAAGATCTTTCTGAAGTAAAATAAGTTTTTGTTGGCTGTTCATTTTCCTCTCTGCGTGTCACAGAGTGACACATTCTTCTCAACTCAAGTTTCTCTTCCTCCTTTCAGTTTCTCAATTCAGCCAGCCCACAACATCCTATGAATTTAATTTGCTTTAGTATCAGAAGGCAGTAACTCATTTCTCATTAACTCATTCAGAAGACTGCAATTACAAAAGAGATACTGGATGGCAGGTTATTTTGCTCAATTGTATTTGAATTTAGCATTTGCCCACCACTGGCCACCAGAATTATATCCCTGCCATTGTGGAGAAAGCTTTCAGCAGCATCCTGTCAGGGATAACATTTTCATTAAAGATCACTGGACGAATACTATTTGAAACAAATAAACAAAAAGTCAGAGAATTACCTTATCTTTGTGATGGCTAATCAGACTTAACCGAGAGATAAGGGACTAAATGGCACAATGCCACAAAACCACTACATGCAAACAATGGCCTTTAGGCGCAGCTCTAGTTTGTGCTGTTCTCTGGAGCAAAAGTGAACTGCGAAGTGGGTGTTACTCCATTGGCAAAGCCAATAGCAAACATGTCACACTTAACAGGAAGAACAGGTTCTGCTTTAGGTTTATGCTCATGCATAAACCTAATACATGCACTTATACTTCAAAAGTGGCTGCAGACATCCAGAGTCTAGTTAGGACTTTTTTGTGTTAGCGCCATCTGAGATCTCGCATATTACTATACATATTACTTACACCCACTTATTTATGTCATGCTCTGACTCTGTAACACAGCATAAAAGCTGAAGAGTGTCCTTACTTTACTTTTGTCCTGAGGTGTCCAGCATGTACTGTAGAGAACTGTTTTGCAATGAGCTCAGTGCTCAGGAATCAGTAATTAATAATTAATTTATTATGAACTTGGTGAACATTACACTGCTATCTCTGCTCCTATGATATTATTATTCAAGGACATGAAGACATACAGCATACAACAAGTGCCTATTCACTGTCAAGAAAGATCAGGACTAGAATCAATAGCGTAGACCAGAAGTCTCCTATTAAACCGGGACCCCGGGAGCCCCCAAAACAGTGAAGTAGTTCAACACATTCCTGAGCAAAGCCATACCTGCCAACACTGCGGCTGAAAAGGGGGATTTTCCGGCAGAATAAGCTCTTATCCCAACACGCACACACTGACTTCTTCTTAGAAACCCTCTGGGTTACTTACAGCACTAATTCAGTCTTCAAGCTGGGCTGTTTAGAAATACAAACCAACAACAAAGGAGATGGGGTCTCACTTTCAAGCCTGGTGAGTGAAATCTATCCTGAAGATTTAATCTTGGTGGTTATTACAGTTGGCTCTGTGAAGTGTGTCTCTAGCCTAAATTATCATAAGCATTACAGCCAAAGAAAACCTCTTAACTTTAGTAAACTTGAAGTTTTAAAAGGTCCCGTGACATGGTGCTCTTTGGATGCTTTTATATAGGCCTTAGTGGTCCCCTAATACTGTATCTGAAGTCTCTTTCCCGAAATTCAGCCTCGGTGCAGAATTACAGCGACTACGAGACAGTCCCACAATGAGCTTTCCTTACTGTACGTACACACCGCCGCCGACTTGAGCTGCAAAGAAGCTCAGGCCGCCCGGTCGAGGACGCTTGTCAAAAAGTACGGGGAAGCTTTTTGACGCTTTGGCCACTCTGACGTGGCAGCATTCAATGTTCGATCATGTTCAACACACGATTGAAGAAACAGCACAAGCAGCCACTGCACGGCCAATCCATTGACACTAGAAACCTTTTATAAATTGCATATATAATGACAGAATTTGTATTGTTTGTTGGTCGCAGCAGTGTCGGTTAGCAGTTAGCTCGCTCGTTAGCCGCTGAACCGCAGCAGAATGCAGGCAGAGTGAGCAGCCGCCAGCTGTTGATCCATGCAGGACTTCACCGTGAGCGGACTGTTTAGAAACGAGGTGACCGGCAGCCGGTAACATTAACTGGTCCCTATACGCAAACAACGTCATATCGTAAATGATAGGGAAACCAGAAACGGCGATTATGAGCTTTTCCTCCATTTTCACGGAGCTAATGTTTTGTAGGAACGAAAGTTTACATCGTATGTTTCTCCGGGATCAGCCAGGGCGAAGGACGTCTATATTCCGATTGGTTGCTGCTGTTTGCCGCTGCTTGCTGCTGAACCGCGTCATAGCTCATTACCATAAAGTTGACATACTTTCAACTTTCTGATTGACGCTCTGGACGCTCAAAACGCCCAAGACGCGACGCCGACAGATTTGACGCTCCTTGCAGCGGAGAGAAGCCAGCTTCCATTGAAAATGAATTACTTCCGGTATCTTTAGAAGCTCAAGTCGGCGGCGGTGTGTACGTACAGATAGTATGTGCTATTTCTGTGTCTGTAGCTATTGAGGAGGAGAAAGGTGGGGTAAGGTGGAGGGTGGGGGTTTGGCCTTGACCAACTGCCACTTTGCTCATTTGAAAGCCATGATGCCTCTCTCTCATGTGTGGGCCAAATTCTCTGGGCGGGCAAAGCAAAGAAAGGGGAGGTAACCTTGCTCCTTACGACCTCATAAGGAGAAGATTCCAGATCGGCCCATCTGAGCTTTCATTTTCTCAAAGGCACAGCAGGATACTCAGGGCTCGGTTTACACATATCGCCATTTCTAGCCACTGGGGGACCATAGGCAGGCTGGGGGAACGCATATTAATGTTAAAAAACCTCCCATGTTAAAAAGGTCCCATGGCATTTTCATGGTCCATGGGACCTTTAACTTGGTTAACCACTGCAAACACATTAAGGTATTAGTTAATGTCTGAGAGTGTGTGCGGTAGGCTGCAGACGACAGGAAAACATGAATTTTGCAGAAAAACTGAGTGACTTCGTAAACGTTATGTACAGAACAGCAAATGCAACCAGGTTAGGCTGGATACATACACAGTATAGTAGCCTAACTCTACTATGATTACAACCCTAGTGCAGGTAAAACATACACACACACTGTGCAGGTTCAGAAGGTCAAAAATTAATTGGCTGTCAAGCAAAAAAGGTTATATTTATTGCCTCCTGAAAATGTGATATTTCAGATTTGATATTTTTCACCACGGAGAGCATTATGACTGGAATATTATAAATATCTGATCAGCTGGAACAGACATGGGGGGGGGGAAATGAAAAAGAGGATTGATAGGTACAGTAGGTATCATTATTCATAGAGGGCATCACATAGGATGCACATGTACAAACACATGCGACACTGAAGAATACACAGATAAACAAAAACAGTTACATAAGAAATCAATGGATGAGAGGTTCTCAATAGGACTTCCTGTGTGGCAGACGTGCATCAATACAATTTAATTAATTCTACACAATCAGAGACACACACACACATTCACAAAAGCGTTGCTAATAAGAGCAAGGGTCAATACAACGCACGGTCTCATAGCCAATAAAAAATAAAAATGACGTTAAACAACGATTCACTTCTCTATTATTATTAACCACGATGTACAGTAATACCATTAGGTAGTCACGTCTTTCTTAGAAGTCGAACAGATCTTTCTTTTAACTCTGAGTCTTCAATTTCCTGAAATGCTGGAAATGAATATGAATGGAGCACAACTCCTGCACCTTCAGAACTGCTATCACAACTTTCCGTGGCGCTGCGAGGCCGACATGTGACAATGTCAGAGTCGATATATCAACGCCTGCACCCAGGCAGGATGATGTAATCCTGATTTGTGACTCAGACTCACAAAACATGGCATCAGCAACCGCACACATATTCACTGACATGCTTCATCCAGCTGTCAGGATATTTAATAGTGTTCTTTTTTCCCCCTGAATGTGTCAATCAAAGCCCCATCAGCAGCTCCTGCCCGAGGCTGAAGACCGCCTGTGGACCTCTCTCCGTCTGGAGCTACTCGGTGTCATGAGTGCTGAGCTAAGCTCGAGTAAGACATGGGACAGAGACTGCTGTTTTCAGCAGCAAGGATTCCCCATCTATTGTTCTTTCATCCGCGACTGACACACCGCTGACCTTCGACCCTAACCTTTGACTCCTTTTTGTGGGTGTGTGTCTGTGTTTCTGTGCGTGCCTCAAGGGGACTCTTTAACAATGTGGGAATGAACAATAAACTGCTTTCAACGCATCAAAATTACAATTACCCAAACGCTGGGTAGCAGAGGTAACTAGCTTTTAGCCACATACTGATACAGTAATTTTTAAAGTTTAAAGTTTTGTTTATACATCTATTGATACATTTATTAACTGTGGTCCTAATTTGGCAATTCAATTATAGATAACAATAGAGTAGAAATGATTAGTCGATTAGTCAATTATTGTCAATAATTAGTTATTTCTTTTAAGCAAAAATGTCAACAATTCACTGGTAATAGCTTCATGTACAATTTTTGCTGGTTTCTGAATATCTTTGGGTTTTTGTCAGACAAAACAAGACATTTAAAGACTTCACCTTGGGCTTAAGAAAGGACTTGTTTTTACTATTTTCTGACATTTTAAAGACTAAATGATTAATCAATTCATCAAGAAAATAATCTGCAGATTAATCGATAAATGGGAGGAAATGTCTCGGTTGCAGCCCTAAATAACAACCTACATATCACAATAATTATTGTTATCTAACTTCTTTAACAATGCTATTTTTTGGTTCCTTATAAGTCAAGAGTTTACAGTATGATCCAACACACTTGTCAATAAGACCTTAAGGTGTGCAAGAAAATTCATATGTAATTCCACCTGACGTATGAAGGGTTAATATGTTCTATCGAACTTCCTGGTCTGGGTGAGGATAAGTGCTGTGATGGCCACCTCCAACACAAATGAACACATACTCTTCATTGCACAAATGACAGGGTGTCTACCAACTGAGTGTGTGTATGAGTGTGCATGTGTGATAATAGTGTTTATTTCTTCATATTGAATCAGGATCAGATGTGTGTGCCTTTAGTAAGCACTTCCAACCAGGAGGAGAAGCCACACAGTCATGTTGTTTCCACTGTGGGCTTTAGCTAATGGTTAATAAATTATTTACTAATGCTTTATACATCTGTTATAAGAACAAAGACAGTTTGTTCTGACAGGTTCTTGTTTCTGAAGCTTGGACACAAGAAAGAATAAAGAAAATTGCTCTGTAAGAATTAGCAGAAGTGAAATGTGATCGTAGAAAAGTGAAAAAGTGAAATTGTAAAAAAAAAAATCCATCACAAGATCAAGAGGACGTCTTCAAATGACTTGTTTTGTCTGACCAACAGTACAAAACAACAAAAATATTCAGCTTACTATAAATCCATAAAAGTAGACAAAACCTGCATATTCACCTTTGAGAAGCTGGAACCATTTCATCTTTTGGCATTTTGGTTTTAAAATAGTTGCAAATTAATTGACTAATTAATGGTTTCAGCTGATTACCAACCAAGGGTTTTTTGAATTGCTTAAAGAAATGTGTGTGTTTATTCTTGTCCTGCTTCTGTACTACTCTCTCTCTCTCTCTCTCGTCTGCTCGTTGTTACAAACACCCACATACCTGCAGCGCACCCCGGCCCAATCCTTCCACATACTCACACCGGCATCCAAACCTCAGATATAGAGCGTCCCACTGTTGCCATGGGGACCATTTCAGCCCTGTCGGCACTTCTGAGGTTTGCCTGGAGCGAGGCAATTTGCCCCCTCCTCATCCTTCACTCTTCCTATCCCTCCACCTCTCCTCATTTTTTCCTTTCCAAGAAGGAAAAAAAATCCCATTCTTCATTCTCAAGGGGGCATGACTATTCCTTCTCTCAGATTCATTCACCCACAATGTTTGGCATCGGCAATCTCCTCTCCTCCTACTCTCACTCCCACTCTACACAGCCTTTATAAGTATGTGTGTGTGTGTGTGTGTGTGTGTGTGTGTGTGTGTGTGTGTGTGTGTGTGTGTGTGTGTGTGTGTGTGTGTGTGTGTGTGTGTGTGTGTGTGTGTGTGTGTGCACTTGCTCCTTCCCCAGACTGAGAGAGAGTAGGGGGAAAACGAAGGGTGCATCTGCTGCTGATTTCAACCACACAGGATGAGTTAAATGCAGAAAGCTGATATTTCCCCAAATTTCCTTGGGGAACACAATAAGCTAGTGTACAGATTGAGCTAAGCCACAAAAGGAAGCAATTGCTCTTAAGATTTTTCGCTGGCAGAAATCCTGAAACGTCTTACTTATGTGCAGAATTTGACCTTTATGTTCCTGCTGCAGGCATACTAATAACAGGAGCCTGAAGACAGCATCTCTGGCAGGAATAAAATCCATTTAAAACAATGCTTGAGAGTTGGCAGTTGTAAAAAAATATTAATTTTTTTTCCGATTAACTTTATGCCCGAAACTGGCAATAAATGTTGTGAAAATAATTTGATACTTCCCCTACAGGGAAATTCTCACAGCACATATCAGATTGAGCTATAAACCAGCTGGCAGGGATTCAGTGTGTTGCTTAAAGACACTTCAGCAAGGTGTCTGGAGGCTTTAACCAAAGTTCTCTGGCTGAATGATAATCCTATAATACACAAGAATAACACTATTACAAATGTAAACTGACCCTGCATAACACCGCAACAGAAGTTCATTCGAAGCCACACACATCCACACAGATGGTGACATAACACAAAACCTTCTATAAATGTTATCTAGATTTAGCCACCAGCCATAAGAGGTCATAAAATTAAAGATTCGGCTCATGATTACGTCTATAATCCATGGAAATTCCTTGCGGTGTGCTATATTTAGATGTTTTAGCTTTGACCGGACATAAACATAGAGGCCTGCTCACCTCTAACTTCCTTCCAGTGTTATCCCAACAACATAATGGACCTGCTGTTCAGGGGATCAGCTGAACTTCAACAGGAGTACAGGCACAGCTGATCTCTGCGTGGAGGGGCACATTATGTGGTTTATCCTTTCTATACATAGACCTGGAAATATTTTTAGAGCCACCACGCACTAGCAGTAAAGATGACCGACATAAAGCTGCCAGACAGAGGGGAAATATAATGTCTAAGACTGGGTGAACCCAACTGAACGCATTTTATACGCCTTTTAATTTGTGGAATAGCTTACCCACGAGATGCGGACATAAATCTTTATGATGAGAGTTCATAACAGTCACACCACAGTCAGTCAGTACGCTAGAGTAGAATAAGTCATAAGAGGATAGTGTCTTGAGAGGGTGGGGGTTAGCTAATAAAGTCACCTGATGATGACCACAGACTTTATAGGTTACAGTTTAGCCTCCTTTTAAAGCACCACTACATCAGTAGCTGGGGATAATAGGGCTAGCAGCGATGTAATTACTCATTTCCAACCCTGTGATGCTGGAGTTTCACAAATTGTGTAATCCGTTGCAGTGAGCATCAGGGCAGCGACTAACTATTGTTTTCATTACTGATCAAACTGTCTATTATTTTTCCAATTAGCCTAATCATTTAGTCCATGAAATGTTAGAAAATACTAACTGCAGCCCATCCCAATTTCCCAGAGCAAAAGTTGACGCCTTCTTTATGCTTGATAACTAAATAGGCAGTTATGAAAATTGGCAATTCATTTTCCCAGTTGATATATCATTTCACCGTTTGATCGCTACTGCTCTAGTGAACATCAAGTGTACATTCATCTTTGTCAGGCTTCCATTATCACAATTTAGTGCAAACTTTTCAGATCTATCCGGGGATAAATGCTACTACCACATAAAGATAATGTGACACACACAAAATAATGCAGACTTGATGTTCACTGTGCTAGATTACAGGACATCAAGAATTGTTGGGAGTGTGCTTATAGAGTTTCATACTGTGGAGAAAGAAATGGGAGACAATGGCTGCCTGGAACTATAGGAAAATGTATTAACAAACAATTAGCAAAAATGTAAAAGGTTCATGAGTTTAAGTGAAGGAGGTAAAACTTGCAAACACTGATAAGAATAAAATCACTAGGATGTATAGTTTATAGCCTGATCAAAATACATAGTGATTACCAAAGTTGGACTAGATACAGCGACGTTCTCATGTCAAATTAATGAAACCAGAAGTAGCTCTTGAAGAACACTCTCGCTGCTCTCATCCGCATTTTATGGGGGTCAAAACCTTGAGGAAATAAATGGATGTAAATGGTTAGCTAAGTGTGAAAAATGGACAGTAAATTCTCTCACCATGTCCGCTGGGGTGCTGCCCGTCATCGTGAAGGTTTTGCCCGGTCCTCGGAGGGGTTCACACACACACAACACAAGATGAGAACACAAATATCCCCTTTTCGTCTTCCTTGTTGGAGCTCAACAAACGTTTTTTTTATGGTTTAGAGCAGGAAACAAAAACACAATGTATTCCCGGTGACTTGCTCTCTCCACAGTCACTACACCGAGGTAGTCAAGACGTTTTACGACGCTTCCTTCTCTCTATTGCACAATCATTTCGTTGATCATTTTCCACACAAATTGGGAAATTCTGAGGTATAGTTAATGTTAGCGTGATAATCTGTCGACCCGAGGGCCTCCTCCGACCCTCCAAACATCAAGAATATCCTGCTTTAGAAAAGGTGCCTACGCCATGCGAAAAACCCAATAACGTTACTGCTGGCACATCCGGACACGGATCTTTTTCTCTCTTGGTGAAAAAGAACACAAAATATCCGCAAGGTTAAAGGTTACCGTCCGCCGATTAACTCAAACACCTCCGCCGGTTGGTACAAAAGGAGTCCCTTAGCGAAATCTGTCGGTCCTTCTCTTTAAAACGGGAGTTTGTGATGATTGTTGGTTATGTTACAGACTGCGTTGCTGTACCTTTCCGACCCGTTCAGCTGCCATCCTGCCTTAGAAAACTAACGTCAAGTTAGCCACGGAAACAGACATGGGATTTCCGGTTAAGTACTAAAGGGAAATAAAACCACTTTAATCCTTCACATACGCAGTATGCGCATTTCTTTTTGGTCATTTTGCAAACAAGGACGTAAAAGCAGTAAAAAGAAGATTATATAGAATAAATAAAATATGTAGAATAAACAGTAAGGATAAATATGAATACCCTAAGTAAGTATGGACAGTATGAACATGCCCAGCAGGTGCAGTAGGCACAACATATATATATATATATATATATATATATATATATATATATATGTATATATATGTATGTATGTATATGTATATGTGCTTCCCATAATAATAAAGATGTACCAAAAAAGTAGAGACTCTATGTAGATTTCTGTATTGTTGATGCTCTTATACGCCATAGCTCTGTTATAAAAGTGAGGGAATAAAAATAGAATTGTACCCCCATACCCAGTAGAAATTATATATTGTAATTAATTCATGATGATGGAGAGAAATAATTCATTAATGAATGACTGAACACATAACAGGTATGTGTGCATTTTTACAGCAGAGTGGTTAAATGAGGAAAATGGGGTTGCATTAATCCAACTCTGGATCCTCAAAAGTAGATATTCATCATCATATTCATCAAACAATCACATTATCTAAAGTCAAGTTCTCTGCCATATAGATTTTGTATGGCTGTATCCTGAAAAAAAGTATCTAACAAGCAAAGTGAGAAATGCTTGGCTTGCATGTGACTAACAGCCTCACAGTGATGGAGGAAGTATTCAGATCATTTGCTTAAAATGTAAGTAGTAATATGTGTGGACAACAGTGTTACCTCAGTGTTTCTTTGGTTCCTTTTGTGCACCATACAACACTCACACACCGCCTCATGCACACCTTACACTACTGGTTTTGCTGACACACACTCCTGTCAATATTAATATAAAATTATAATAATAATAATTTACTTTTGTTAAATAAATTGCTTTTGTTAAACCATTAAAAATAGAGAAAAAAAACAGAGCTCACCCAATTTCAGACTCAGCTGAGGGGCTGAGGCTGTAGAACTCAATGAAAAGAGTTAAACTATTGAAGTGTGTCTACCATATTTGTCATGGCTCAAGAGCCAGGAGACACAATTACAAGTAAAAGTCCTGCATTCAAAATTACATTTTACAAGTATTAGTAGCACAATTTACTTAAAGTATCAAAAGTTGAAGTATGCAGAATGGCCCCTGTCAGTTTTACATTATTATATTATTGAACCATTATTATTGATGTATTGGGATTAACATGTAAAATGTACTTGAATGTTTTAGTTGGTCATTGTGGACAAAATGCAATGTATTCCAAAATGTCCAATACACTTTGATAAATGGCATCGTGTTTAAGGTTTATTCAGATGTTTCATGCATAGACTGTTAATACAGTCTATGGTTTCATGTCAAGTTTATGTTTTATTTTGAAGTCAGAATTACTTTATATCTGGGTTTAATGTTTCTTAACGTGCCACTTGATGCATCCCCTTTAAGAACATGGCAGCAGTCCCCAGATTTGGGGAGACAGTGCTGGAAGTAGTGGGAGCATGAATGGGAGAGAGTACAGTTTGGGTGGAGGAATGACTGCACACACCTCCTGAGAAACAAGCATGGACGAGGGTTTCCTTCTTGTAGAAAGCCACGCAGAGAGGAGAAGGTGTGTGGATAATCAATGGTTCCTTTCTGGGAAAATAGAAAATTCATGACACACTGATGATAATATGCTATACCTCATCTAAACACAATAATTAAGCTGTAATTGTCTGTTTTGCTGCTGTAGAAAAATCTCAATCAAACCTTTTCTAACAAGTAAGTACATTTTACTTTATTGACCACAAAAGGGAAAACTCATTTTCTGCCTGTCACATATGGGAAGGTTAAAGGTCAGGGTCAGCTGCGGAACAGCACTGCTAGAGCTGGATTTAATGTCTTTTAACCCATCTTGGATTTACAGTAGTGCTCAACACTGACCTGTTTACAGTTTTATTTGCAGTCATGCATGGTGGCAGTTGGTCTATTAGAAGTGATCAGTGACTTAGAGGATAGACAAGGGGACAAGGCTGTATATGTTCATCCTTCTGTAATGACTTAATCAATAAATCAATAAATCAGCCATTCAGTATCCAGGATTGCATGTGCTGTCATGAAGAGTGAGGAATGTCTTACAGAGTTAAAATTATAAAATAATGGCCTTTGTTAAGCAGCCTGCGAGACCTTTAGTGGCAAAATACTGGATTTAATGTTTGTAAGTTAGCCTAAGTAATATAGCCTATTACATACAGTATAAGTATTACATACATACATAATGGCTATGATTATAAAGAGTTGGAACAAGACGTGACAGTTTCATAATATTAGTTCAATATGGTTGCGGGGTTATTTATAGCATGCATCTAATACATATGCAATATAATATCCTGTCCTTGGTCAAGTGCTCTGCCTTGTGTGTTTTTGTTTTTGTGTTTGTGTGTGTGTGTGTGTGTGTGTGTGTGTGTGTGTGTGTGTGTGTGTGTGTGTGTGTGTGTGTGTGTGTGTGTGTGTGTGTGTGTGTGTGTGTGTGTGAGTGTGTGTGTGTGTGGGTGTGTGTGTGTGTGTGGGCCCTGTTTCCATCAGAGGTCAAGATGCGTATCGGCAGCAAGTCTGTCCTCTCTCTGGTGGACTGAGTGAAATCCATTGTGACATCAGGAGTGGCTTTTTCTCTGAGATCTGTAGGATTAACTACCTAATCTCCCCACCATAAAGGGAGAGTGGAGAGGGGGTAGTGAGTCTGACACACACACACACACACACACACACACACACACACAACACACAAAAGCATAAGCATGCCAGCACAAACAAAAGTGAGATGTGAATGTGTTTTTGATGGCTGTATTTTCAACATTATTTTTTAAAGTAATTTATTAAGGTCAGTGTATGATTTTCAAATAGTGAGCCAAGTAGTGCAGCAACTAATGACTATTGTCATTATTAAATAATCTCTTCATACGTTTCTAATGTTTTTTTTTCTTTTTTTTTTTAACATTTTTAAAATTTAAAATTTCCGGCCTTTATTTTTGACAGGACAGCTGAAGACATGAAAGGGGAGAGAGAGGGGGAATGACATGCGTCGAGGAGTAAACCTGTATATACGGGTGCCATTCTTATGATGAGTCAATATGATGATGTAGAACAGAAATTACATAAGAGCAAATTGTGACTTTTGATAAAATACAATTTCAAGTGACACAAGAATGAAAGGTGGAAACAATATTTTGTATACAGTATTATTCCATCATGCCATATATGAAATTACTAAAATACATGTTTCATCACTTTCAGACAAGACTTACTTGTCGGTGCTTATAAATAGTTAATTAACCTTCTACCACCCACTGTTCTACCCGCTAGCACTGTGTTTACAATCACTGACTGCTAGTACTATAATAGCTTATATTAATATGAACATGACATTTTTGTATTGATGTATTAGACTCTCGTCTTTTCAGTCATTGTCTTTTTAATAAAGGATGGTGTGTGTGTGTGTTTCCCTCCTCAGCACTTGCCTGTACTTGTTCGACAGTGCAGGTCTGTGTAATATGAACTACCAGGTCACCTTTACAATCCCTTAGTTCCTCTCTTTAAGGTCTGCTGATCAAATATAAATGTTACATTTTGTGTAAAGACAATACAACTCTGTAATCCTCTAAGCCTCTTGACTATGTTCTCAATGTGCTCAGACCACACACGACCATATAGTACATATTAAACACATATATAGAAATTGGTCATGAAAAGGAGTTTTAGTGTTTGAAAATTCAAAGGGCATGATTAGAGTTTAACCAGTATATTGTATCCACTTGCACGCTGTCAGAGCAGAGATAAACTGTGATCTGTTTCTGTTTCCAGGGTCACTACAAAACAGTTGCTGCATTTTAGCTTTGAAGGGCAGCGTGCATGACACCCTTGGTGGTTACCACTGCTCCATATATAAACATTGACGCTCAGCACAGCAGTACTCGAACATCCCATTGTTTTGCTTCCACTGCCTCCCCATGTTTCCCACAGATTATTAACATGCAGTGTATGCCATTAGCTATTCTGAGATCCTGCAGCAGACTTTGAGCTCAGACTACAGCCCAAAGGTCGGTGTTGGTAGCCACTGATGCAAAAGACAACCCAGAGGAGATGTGAGCAATTATTTCCCCATCATAACCACAGTACTGTTTTATGTCCCCTTCCTGCTTGTCTACTCTACAGAGATCATTAGGAACACTGGCAGTGTTATTCTGAAATGGTAAGGTCACCCAAATGATAAACCAAATCTCACTTCCTCTAGTGGAAAACAACCATGCAGATAGTTTGGGTTTAATGTGTGCAATATCATCTCTGCGATCACCCCAAGAAGTAAATGAAATTATTGAGACTATTTCTTCTATAAAGTGATTGAAATGTCTTAAAACTATTGGTTGTCTTGAAATTTGGTTCAGACATTCATGTCCCTCTTGGGATTAATTGTAAGGACTTTGGGGTCCCACAAACTATTAATCTAGTGCCATCATCCCATCAAGTTTTCAAATTGTCAGAGACGCTACCTTGGTTTGTGACCAAATACCTGCAAAACTAATGCCATTCCTTTCAGCCCGGCTGTGCTTTGTGTTTAGTGCTAATTATCAAATGTTAGCATGCTAACACACTGAACTTAGATGGTGAACATGGTAAACATTACACTTGCTTAACATCATCGTGTTAGGATAGCCACTGTGAGCATGTTAGCATGCTAACATTAGCATTTAGCTGAAAGCACTGCTGTGCCTATAACATCACAGAGCGCTAGCATGGCTGTAGACTCTTGTTTTTAGCTATAGAGGAATCTGGTCTGTAACAAGCTGCCATTACTGCTGTGGCATCTCACTTGCATTCACATCTAGTAACGTTACAGACAAATTTCCTCTGAGGTGTATAAGAAGGTCAAGCTTATCTAGTCTATGGGAATGATTTCACATCCTGGCCATGTATAAAGTGTAGTAATGGGCGAGCATTAGCATTTGTTGTCTTTTACTATTACATTGATATGAATTAGGTGTAAATACTAAGCTAGCTAGCATTACTTTCTCTCAAAGCTATCACGAATAATGTCTGAATAATATCCTTATCCACATTGCTAATCTACCATCATCAGCTAGAGGGGTCCAACCTTCCATACTTTCACTTAACTGTTAATTAGCCACCCGATTTACTCTCTCCTGTCATTGTCATGAACAGCTCTCATGAACCCATTCTTTTCTGTGACTGACAGTTCTGGTACAATGTCACCAATCCTCAGAGAGCTGCCTCTATTACCCAGGATCATGTCCCTCTCAAAAGCAACAGTCTAAACCTGAGTTGGATTTGGTTTAGATTTACCAGGAGACAGCCTAAACCTGAGCTTATCTACAACGAACTGTTATTGCGGGGATCAGGAGGAGGTGGGTGCTCCACTAATCTGCCCACCTGTCAACACACTCAGTGGTAAACATACACAGGGATTTGTCCTGAGATCCCTCTGATAGACCTTTAACTGGAGGCTAAATCTGAGATACAAGATGTAGCTGGGATTCCAAGTCACTGCGTTGGAGTGTTTGTGTTTTTGAATCAGTGCTGAGAGCAGTTGGTGGTTTGTTGGGCGATATACAAGCAGAGAAACAGCACTCACAAATTGTTAAAAGCCTCCTCCCCTCTGCTGTGAAAACAATTTGTCATCATCTCACATTCTTGCCATCTGTCTGTCTGACACAGAAGGGAAAAGTACAGGCTTGTATTTTGTATCTCTGTGCACACCTGAGAGTGTAGATACTTATAGTTCTCTTCCTGTTTACTTGTTAGTGGGATATATTTAGCATGTCATGTGTCTCTCTGTTTGTGTTGGTACAATATGTTCCATGGATGTTCTATTCAGTCTACATTAGCTGGCTCTTTCCAACTTTTGTGTGTGTGTGTGTGTGTGTGTGTGTGTGTGTGTGTGTGTGTGTGTGTGTGTGTGTGTGTGTGTGTGTGTGTGTGTGTGTGTGTGTGTGTGTGTGTGTGTGGAAGAGAGAGAGTTTTTTTAGCTGCTTTAACAGGTTAGATGGGTAGGTCAATAACTACTATTTTATACAGACATTCGTGGTTCCCAAATGATGTATTCTCTAATGATGATCCTCTGTCATCTCCTCTATGTTCACCGTGAGGTTGTTGTGTTTGTGGTTCAGTGTGAAATATTTCAACACTTTGGAAAAACTGACAGAAATTTGGTACAGACATTCATGCTCCCCACAGGATGAATTCTAATAACTTTAGTGATAGGATCATAAAATCTCACAAATGCCTGCACCATCCTCACACAATCTGATACTGTCACACATTTTTCTTGACACTTTTATGCATAAACCCTTTACATATAGGTTACACTTTCTCTGACAGCACCATATGGCCAATTTATACCTTAATTTCACCACAACTTCCATTTCTGTTTTTCTTAACAATGAACAATACAGCCTCACAGCTGCTAGCATAGCTTTAGACACATTTTTCTTTAGAGACCACAGTGATTCCCTTAACATGTTATGTATTTTAGTTTTGTCTTAATGACAGTTACTCAGTTGTCTCATCTATAAAAAGGTTCAGACAGTCTTTCTTTCTTTCTGCAGAGACTAACAGAATTTAGCAGAATAGAATAGGCATATGACATCAGGAAGGCACTAAACCTTTAAAATGATATTGTAAGAAAAAGAAAATACAGTTGTCACTGTGTCAAGCCAGTACATATTTGCAGTGACTATTATCACCCTACCTGCCTACTAAACAAAAACACAGCATCTATTGTTGTGATTATGTCTCAACCCTTTTCACATCAGTGATTATAGTCAGACAACGTTGGCACACAAACACATTTTTAGAGCAAACCTCAGGCAGCGGCAGTGCCAACCTCTGTGTACCTGAGTCAGCCTCCAGTTCCTTCTTCACCTCCCCCTCTTTTGTTCTTCCTCTTTCCATTCCTCCCTCTCTCATGGTGACTAGGCAGGTATAAAATAGAGGGTGAGGCAGCGTTATCAGCAGTGCAGGAATGGTGTTATAGCTACGATGTGGATGTCAGGCAGTTGTTATGAAACTAAATAGCTGTGATTAGATGAGCAGCGGTCTTCCCAAGAGCTCAAAACAAAAACAAGAGGACTGCGAAGCAGCATCGACGGTGACAGTTTCTCTTCCGCATGGTTAGGCATCCTGTTTGGTCATGTAAATTTGTGATACAACAGAAAACTAGATTCTCACATTCGATATATTGTATATCATACAAAGACCATGACAGTTGCCTCATTTGGTCTTCATTCAATGAACATGTGTAATGTTTACATGTTATTTTTTGCTGGGCTCAGTCCTCAAGTAGCCGTCGATTTTCAGGTGGTGACTTGATTGGTGTTTGTGCCAGGATGTCGCTTTGCGTCACATGGGGTGGGGAGGGAGTGTTGTTGCACGGTTTTGTTTTTCGACAGAACAGAACAGTGTTCGCAAAGCTGAAAATAAAAAACACAGAGGATGACTAAGAAATCCATGCCTGACTCACAAACAGTGTCACGGACATAATCTGAAGGGTAATACAAAGGGAGTTCAGTATGTCAACAAGCTCCTGGTCCATGTATTGAAAAACTGTGTTGTCCACACATACAGTGTGACAACACACAAGATACACAACTGTGATTTTATGGCGTTTAAAAAAAAAAACTTTGATGCAGGTACTTCTTTTATTTTTCCTTCTTCTCTCTGCCTATTTGCTGTATACTACACTATAAAACAGCAGTATCATAAAAAAAATTATTTAAATACATAGCACAAACATTCTCATGATAAGTTATATTAAATCTCCTTCAATAAGTTGTCTATGCATGGGGAGGATTGTGTGTGTTCCCTCTGCTGTTGGCGCCTCACTTCCTCCTTTGATTTCCATCAGCTGAAATTCACACCACACACACACACACACACACACACACACACACACACACACACATACAAAGTTGATAAGGCTGCAATGGCCTAAAATGATGTGTGATTCAGGGTTTTTGAGTTGACCTAATGAAAGAGATCCTGAATTAAATGATTACTTCCTCATGACTACTTCTTCTACATGATTACTTCCTGAAGACAAAGAGTACAGGAAATGTCACGAACAGTCATGCAGCTGTTAATCAGTTAAAGGAACAACCTGGAATATTACTCGACAAGGTGCACATGACATTATGCATCCATATCTACGTTCTCAAAGTTAATATGTATTGCAATGGCATTGTTGGATTTCATTATGACAGAGGTGTGTCCTTAATATGGGTTCACTGTAATAATGGCTTTTTACTAATTTCCAATCAAGTTGTACATTTTAATCAGTATGGTGATTTTAGCTGATAACCATTCCATTAATGAATGTGCCAAAAATCTGCGTCCTAATCCTACATAGAAGACATTGGGTTATGAGAATCTGATAATAAAAACCCACTGGCACATTTACTCATACAATCCCTTTGAAAGTACACACTTTGATTTTGTTAGAGTGCCCAAATCCTCAATCTTCCTCCCAGCTCACTTTGGAGGGTTTAGGACTAAACTGTGAATTGTGTTAAGTTTCGAAACACCACCATCAGTGAGTTGGGAGGAAAGTTTCCCTGGGGCACTACCACAAAGTCACTACATCTTTAAAGAGCAACTTAACAGATGCTGGTTGGAAGCTCAGAAGTACAACAGACTTTCAAACTTTCAACCAGAGAGGGCAGTTACAACTGCTTTTCAGCCTGGCATGAAGTTGGTAGACCGGAAGCATCCCTGTGTTTAAAAAAATAAATAAAAATAGCTGCATTGGTGGGAGTCATGTAGTGGTGAAAGAATGAAACCAGGTTGGTTTGAGGAATACATCCACAAGTTTGAAGGCTTATCAGACACCAAAACACTGCCCAGTGGTTTATAATAGACAGGATTTTACAATTCTGGAAAGTTATCACTGTAAGAGTAATTCTATTTTTCATGGTGACCATCACACAGTAAACAATAAGCATGAGAGTATAAAGAGTGGCTCCATTCAAATAAATGAGGGGGCTGTATTTTTTCACGTAGGGCTAAAGTCGTTCTGAACGCAGCCTTAAAGCCAATTAATTGATTCTTGGCCACCAGTGGGCGGTACAACATCAAAACAAGCTGACAGATGCCAGCACATAGAACAGAGCTGTCATTAATGTTATTAGTAACGTTAACTTCTATGAGAAGACAAAATATCTGCTGCCAAAAAGGTCTACATGCATGCTATATTTAATCTAACAATAACTTTCTTCTCTCACTTTTCTAACTCTCTTCTTGGCCTCCTGTTTGGTGCTGGGAAGATGTCAGAGCTAAAAGCTTCAAAGCTTCTCAGAGCTGTAGAGCTGTGGGTCTGTTACAACGAGACACCCCTTTCATATTATACATTGTCTTTCAGTGTTAGTATCAAACATTGTAATTAATGCAGGTTTATGGTCTATAAAGTCTTTGCAATGTTTAAATTCTATTGTTACTATTCACTTTGTAATGTACAGTAAATAGTTTAACCGCCTGGTCTAAATGTGCATTTCTTGCAAGATTTTGTATGGAAGAGTGGCACATTAAAAAGGTTTCTCGTGATGGCTTGTTTGTTCAGCATGTTAAAGCCAGTACTTTGAGTGCTGAGCTAGAAAAAAAATGCCTTATTTGCAATTCCCAACTGGGAAATATGTTTATATTGTCTCTGTGATTACAGTATAATCAGTGTAAATCAAACCTGTAATATGTTGATGACCTGATTAGGATTACCTTATTGAGCCTTTCCAGTCTCAACATTCTCCACAAACTGAGGCAGCAGCAAACAAAAAACAAATTTCACTCATAATTGTTTGTTGCTGTTGCAATTCGTTATAAAAAAAAAAGTGAAACTAAGAGTTTATATCTCTGAAGCCAGATTTTGTCAACGCGATAGGGTCACAACCGTGCAAGATGCAGTCATGAAACGCTACAGGTGAGTTGTTAACATCAAAATGTAGGCCAAGTTAGAAGATGGGTTTGGTCCGAGGAAGGGCAGCTAGCCTGAATTTGGCGTGATCCCACCGCAAGATGGTCTCTAGTTTGTTTTTTGTATTCACATCCTGTTTCCCCTCCTCCCTCTCCAACTTTTTTTCTCCCTGCACATCTTTCTGTTAATGAAATCTTTTATGGTTCTTCTCTCAAAATTAAATTAAGACAATACAGAGCAACTCCTTTGACATTTCAGTTTCATCTCAAGCTTGATTTGTTTGTCTGAATAATGAAACAGCAGCACACTCACACACAAAATACAAACTGATGGAGACACTCAGTGGAATAAAACAGACAAAGGTATTGATTATTGATCAATAAACAGATGTTCTACACTGCTGTTAGGAGCACATTTCTTTGTTTCTTTCTTTTTCAATGTTTCCAATCTGTTCTCCAGTTTTTCAGTGCTAATCACAGCACTCCCATTTTATTCACAGTGTTTATCATCATCATTATAAAATGTCACAGTTGAGCTTTGTTGTCGTTATTGTTCTTGGCGTGTAACTCAAAACCTACATAACACCCAGTGAGTAAATACGTCTATCTGTTTCTTTGACAGATAAGAAGCATGAGGCTGTACTGTTCACATTTGATCCCGCAAACAATGCTCGTCATTTCTGTCAACACTTTACTGTGCAGATGTTTTGTAAGATGTTTTATTGTGCGTCTGTCATCAAAACTTGAATGCTAACTTCTACAAAATTTGATTATTTTCTTAGTACAAATGTAAACCTATCAATCCAGGACTTGTATTTCTCCATGTCTGCTAAAGCTTGCTGACTTAAGGTTGAATTGTTTCATGGTTAATGGGGTACAACCTTGGTCCAAACTTAGATCTGTAGAGGGCGCTTAGATACACGCAAAAGAACAGATTCATAAAGGCACAGTGCAAGAAACTGATGACAAAGTTATTATTTTAACTATATAGCCTACTGAAAATGGAGATTACAGAACACTTTTGTCTCATTGGTTTAGCTTAACTCTTGGGCTGCTGTGTTACTAAACCATGGTGTTTTTTTGTCGTGCCCCGATAAACGCCCCCATAAGTTGTTTGTTCTAGCAGCAACTACTAGCCTACCCATATTTACGTTTATAGTGGCAGTGCCATGGTATCGTTGGGTCCTAACCTGACACGTCAGATGGTTTGTTAACACAGAACAGGTTTTCGGGTGACATGTGATCCTGCCTGATCTTGTGATAGTGCGGTAATCCAGTTGCCGTGCAAGATGAGTAGTAGGGATAGACCGATTATCGTTTTCAATTTTATTAACTATTAATAATCAATATGGGTATCGGCCTTGAAAAACCTGTATTGGTCGATCCCTAGTTAGTAGGGTCCACTTGTCCGTTTAAAGAGAAGGGCCACTGAAAACCAAAAGTCTGAGTGATCACCTTTATTCTATGAATAGTGACAAATTTGTTACTCATCTGTATGTTAATTTAGTATTAGGGTGGATTTTTCTGTAATTTATGTGACTTTACTTCAACAGAAGACACTTCATGGTAAGTGTTGTTCCACATGGTGTTAGTCACTTTCTTTAGCTTTCTGCCTACGCCTGCCTACCGCCCAGAAGTCAACATACAGTTTATACACATAGTTCAGTTTGTACGTGTAGTTCAGTTTGTCCTACACATAGTTCATATAAACAGAATAACACAAGCACACCTCTACATTCACTGCCACAACACCCATACTGTCTCATACAAAAGACACACACACACGCACACACACACACACACACACACACACACACACACACACACACACACACACACACACACACACACACACACACACAGAAAAGAGGCGTAAGATGACTCATGAAAATGTAACCCTGAGTTCAGGATGACAAATCTGATTTCACAAGAACTCAACATTGGTGTTTGGAACACTTTGTCCACTTAAAAACAGAGGAACATGCATAGATGCACTAAACCTTCTTTGTTAAACTTTCTGCCTCTCTGCGGAGGGTATGAAGTGATTAAAGAAGCTGATTCGTTAGACCTGTTGTATGATGTAAATGTAAACCACCTTTATGTGTACTTTTCAGAAATCAGAATCAAAATCAGAATCAGAAAAGGATTCATTTTGCCAAGTAGGCTAAGTAACATTTACAAGGAATTTGCCTTGGTAGTTGGTGCGTACATAAACATAAACATATTAAACATTAATATGACAATAATTACAGAAACAAAATCTGGCTGGTGCTTCTCAGGAGAAAGAAAATAAATACAGTGAAGATTCACATACTATAAATGAGACCCTTATATTCGTCAGAGAGGCTGTGACCATGGTAAGTAAGGTTCACATAAACATAGGGTAGTCTTTTCCTTTCTAATAGCATCACCCAGTGGATGAAGAGGTTTATAACAGTATTGATGGTCTATAGTAAATTGATGGTGCAGAACCATCTTTGAAAGGCTGTTTCCTTCAGATCAGAACACTGTGTCCCGTAAAATAATTTCCTCATGCACATTTCTTTAAAATAAAGACGGTCAACGAGTGTCCACCCTCAGTGCTCCAGGCCTGAGTAACCAGCCCTCACATGATTGGTGCAGAGGTGGGCTGGTACTCTGAAGAAGCACCTGATTGGTCCCTCATTTTGAATCATGTTGACATTTAGACAGTAGTATGACTGAAATGCTTTTTTCATTGGAGATACTGATGACTCATGCACGCACGCACAAACACACACACATACACACACACACACACACACACACACACACACACTACAACTGTAATTTCACTAAATGAAATGAATAAAAAAAAGAAAAAGAAAAAAATACATTGAAAGTATTCTGTCAGATTGGGTAAAAAAATATAGATATTTCACACTGTGTCACCTTTTAGATCAAAAAATGTAAAAAAAAAATTGTCCTTTTTTAAAATCTGAAAAGCCTTGTCTAGTTCTTAGTCAGTGTGTAGGCCTTTTCTCTATATTAATAATACCAATATTGAATATGGAAAATGTGGATTATTTTTAACATTGCTCCAAGACACATGCATGTATTATTATTATGAGATAAAACCAAACATTGTTATAACGAGTACTTGCCATAGAAAATAAAAATGATAAAAAGAAAGAAAAAACTCACTGACTCACAATCCAATGGGACTTTGCTTCTCTTATCCAGAAAAAAAGCAATTAATCAAAGCATTGTGCCACACTTCTGTAGAGCCTTGATATGCTCACTTCAGTGAACACAAACTGGATATAGGCAAAGGGTTATGATGTGCTTCTCATGCTGGCTGCAGACTCCTGGCTGTGCAAAATGTCTTTTAAGAAAAGTGGTAGTTTTCCAGAGATTTGCTGTTGAGTAGAAATTACTATCATCAGTTCTGGATCTTCATTAGGGGGTGACTGATCATCAGTGCATTGGTCTCTGCTCAGACTTTGGGTTCTGAACTTACAAACTTAGCCTATTTGCATTTTAGTGACAAATTTCTTAGGGAATCGACCTAAGTGTTGTCTCAGGCACATTTTCCTATCAACACAGGTGCAAAAGGAGAAGGAACTAATTCATTTCAATGTATTTATAGTATCATGACATAACGTAACAGACGTTATCGTAGGACAATTTACAGATAGAGTACGTCTAGACCACACTATAATTAACAGAGACCCAACTATTATCCCTAAGAGCAAGCATTTGTTGTGACAGTTAACAGGCAGAAACCTTGGACAGAACCTGACTGTAGGTGGACGTATAGCAGTGAGTATAATGGAATGACATGATGAAAAGTGGCAATTCTAGTAACAGTAAAGATAATAGAACTATGACTAATAATAATAGTAGTAGCAGTGCAGCTTATGTGAAAGAAAAGTTGAATTCCATTTCAGTCAAGGACCTTCATCAGGTATCAAATTCCCAACACAAAATAGCAACATCTTTATAATAATATCATTAATCATATATTATCAATAATTACCAAATCAGTAATTGGTGTGTGTGTGTGTGTGTGTGTGTGTGTGTGTGTGTGTGTGTGTGTGTGTGTGTGTGTGTGTGTGTGTGTGTGTGTGTGTGTGTGTGTGTGTGTGTGTGTGTGTGTGTGTGTGTGTGTGTGTGTGTGGCAAGTACAGCTGACAGGAATAGGGAATATAATGTTTTCTTTAGTTTAGTATTAATCAATAATAACTTTCTAAATATTCTAATTCTGATCATCTGTGGTGGACTAAATCCTGGTCCCAATAAAAGGTGATAGACATGTGGAGAGAATGACATGTGCGCATGGTTTTAATAATGTTGACAAATGTACAGCAAAGCTGCTTGTCAGGGCAGGCTGATATGTAGGGGATGGAGCATGCAGGTTAGAACTAAACTGGTGTATGGCAGAGGTCTAAAAGTGTCAACACACAAAGAATGGCTTCATTTGATGGCACACAGAACACAAAAACAAGCCACCAGCATGTACAATAATGCAGAACATGTATGATAATTATACTTTAACCATGGAGGAGGGAAAGTGTTGTGCAATTTACAATTGTATTTTTCTTTGACTCAATAACTTACTTTGTCATCTACAAAGCAGATGTTAGATATGAAATAGGCCACAAATCATTTGCATGATTGCTTGATGTTTACAATAAACGTCACATTTTCCTGGAGTTGACAATGTAACGCTTGCGGCACAGAACAGACCAGGACCCAAAAGCACAACACAAAGATTTTGCCAGCTTTAATACAGAAACAGGCAAAGGTCAAAGCCAGGAGATCAACCAGAAAGACAATCTTAACCAGGTAGAGGGCAGACTGTAACTCATCAATCTGGGAAACAAGCAGTGTTTCAGGAAGACATAATTAGACAATCAAGGCTGCAAAATAGGGTGGATGTTTAGACAATCTGGCAGAGTTCTAGTGGAAATGAACCGGTTTACATAGGCCTACTACTTGGTTGATTGGGGGGAAAGGGAAGCAGGTGAGTAAGTGGGTGGGGAAGTCAGGTGGTGGTTACAGCGGGACAGGGATTCTGTAGGACAGATAGGAATGGCTGGATCAGGAATGACATGAGAGTTAGTAACAGAGCAATGCAACACAATGAATGTTGTGATCTGGCTGGAGTTGTGACAGATGTGGGGTTATATGATTGGGAAGACTGAATAATAATTGCATTGCTCTGTTGACAAAAAATACCCTCTAAAGCAAGGACACAGTGAAAACACATCACTTTTAATGATTCAGGATAAAGACAATTTTTCATGATCTGTAAAGTTCACATTTACCTCCAGGTGGTGATAGAATACAGGTGGGACATCAAATAATTCATGACCAATAAGTGCTTTTATCAATCTTATTAGTTTTCAAATATTAATATTCTTGTAAACTAGTTATTTTTAAGTATCAACATTAACCTTGAAGCAACAAAACTTGCCTTGACTTTAACTATCTTATCTTTACTGATGGATTTGGAGAAAAACCTAATGATTGTTGGTTATTTTTAATCATCAGTATTAAATAAAAAAAATACTTTTGTAAAGTACATTTTGCTGCTAAGGCTCTTGTGTTTTTACTCTAGTACAATTGTGAAAACAAGACTTTTATTTTTAATGGGTTATTTTCATGTGGTATTGCTACTTTTACTTAAGTCCAATACGAAGAGGTAAAAACCCTAATATACTTATAATATATATCTCAATCCTTCATCCCCTGACCGATTATTTAACGAAGGCCTGTTATTCAAGTAAAATATCTGGATTGAAAATGAGTTACAGTTTGGAAACACCTCTGACCTCCTCTTTGATGATGGACTTTATCGCCAGTTTCGATGCAGTTGCAGTAATGTGACCACTAGGTGTCACCGGAGACCATTGATTGAACGCAGTGTGTACAGTGGACACCAGGTGGCTAGGATTAAGGTTTTGGAGCCACTGTGTAGCTAAACCTGCTATACTGTATGCGCACTTCTGGCCTGTACAGGCCCATACAGACACTGATCAACAGCTGAGTGCAGCCACCAGGCGCTGCAACTGTTTCAGCATAGTGTCCCCTTTTCCTGCTGAATCCTGCATGATCCACTGCGATATGAATAGGACAATCTGATGGCCAATTCAATTGATGTGAGTGTAAACATTCACCATTTTAACTGCTTTCCTTAATCTGCTGTAACTGTAGGCAGGGCACTGCACACGGGAACAGTGGGGAAATAATAATCAGCAGTGACAGCAGCTTGCAGCTGTCACATGTTTGGTAATTGTACATTGTCTCCAGTTAGCTTTCCATGCAGCTTTTCTATTTTTCAGGACAATAACAGATGTAGACAATACATCCACTCAAGGTTGGGGATTTAAGAAATTTCACCATGGCTGTCATCATCAGCTAGATTCAAATTTAATTGGAAAAGCAAGCATCATCAATAAGTGCGAGGAATGATCAGGGATAGCAAGAGGCTATGTCACCTTCAGGGACTGGCTGGGCTTTATCAGAGCGGTGCAGAGGTCAGCTGCTGCCCTGTGTCTGCCTGTCCTCCAGCCTACTTGATACCAAGCCTCATTCAGCAGGCCAAGGCTGACATTAGTGCTGAGACGGAGCAGATATGCAGCACAGAAGAAGACACATCCTTGTAATTTACACCACAGATCAGAGACATGTCTGTGCTGCTCTGCTCATTTCTATGAATACTTGTGTGCGCTCAGGCTGGCAGTTGGTAACCCACAGTCTGAATGAAGCTCTCTCCCATGGGGAAAACTGTGTTGTTGACACCACAATGTACAGTATGTGTGTGCCTTTTAGGTTTAGACTGCAGTGCTTTGTACACATCAGCCATATTCTTATGTCACTGGGCTTTCAAAGCACATAATCCTTCTTATATAAATGGTCTTTTTTTTTTAACCCTGGATAGGAGTATGTGAGAGATGAAGCAGCTGTATCTAAATAAAACAGGAAGTCAGTGATGCATGTAGAGCAATCATGCTACAACTTTCAGTGTACCTCCACCAAGGAGCTTCAATACATTGCGTGTTTGCAAACAACCATAGTAGGCTAAAACATGCATGATGGGTAACAGTTTTGAAGACGAGCCAGACTTCATAGGAACAGCTTATCAAGGCCTGAGTCATTAGACGCTTCCCCACTCTATTCAGTTGTCTCCCGGCATCATGACATAACGTTAACATAAAAATTGTACTTAAATGAGTAGACAGCAATGGGTGCTAGCACACAAGACTCACCTCCAGAAAGATGAAAATCACTCGTTCTATAAGAAGAAAAAAAATCAGACGTATAGACTCTTGTATATTTAATCATCTAGGTTTTAATTGTTTGCATTGATTTTGGCAATGCTGATATACCAGTGCAGAAAGCAGCTTGTTTTGGCTCGTTTAGCCCATTCTTATCATGCTTCCGGACCACGCATATAGTTTATAGTCAAATTAATTGTGTATTAATGTATACTAAAATTAGTCTGCGCTCACCAAAAGACCCATTTAATATTGGGAGGAGGAAACCTGCAAAACATTAGCAATACAAAATGGATTTATTAAAAAAAAAAATGTTTATTGACATCAGAAGCAATTTAAATTTCAACAAGGCGTTTTTCTTTTCTTATTCTTGCTATTACAGTGGTACATAAAGATCAGTAAAACAACTGTGATACGTCAATTTTGATAACATGTCATTTGAAATAAAAACACACAAGGAAAAAAAAAAAAAGAAACACTCAGATCTAACTCAAAGTTTTTTTTTTTGTTTTTTTTTTTTTATGTGCTGTGCACCTCTAGCTAGGGTAAATACTGTAAGCCCACCCTTTTACACTGTACCAGGCAAGATAGTGGTCTAGGAACTATCACTGAAAAAATAAGACTGGCAGAAAGATACAGACACAGTACTTGCGTAGTGTCAACTATACAAAAAGGAGAAAAAAACTGTACAGCATAAAAACAACCGATATACACAGCCTTTTTTGTTGTTTTTTTCCTACCCCTTGGATACTAACATATTTTCTTTCAATAAGTGAAGTGTGTACAAGGGGGTTAAATGCTTTATAAACAAGAAAATGACCACTACATATGTCACTCGGCATCTACTCGTCATCATCATCATCATAGTCATCCTCCTCATCATCATCATCGTCATCGTCGTCATCTTCCACCTTCTTCTCTACCTTGGGCGGGGCTTTTGCTGCTGCTGGTCCGCCACTACCGCCCGTTTTGCCCTTAGCGCGATATGCTGCGACGTCCTGCGATGGAGGAATGACATTTTATTTAACTAATACGGAGACCCATACAGTCATTTCTAATGACAGCTCACAAGTGAGAGTCAATAGCTGGGTTTCCATTCAACTGTCATGTGAACTTTAGAAATGTTGCAAAAAAGAAATGCGAATTAGGTGCATTTATCAACTGGTTTGGAACGAATGAACTAGACTACAGCGTAGTTTGGTCAGAGGTTGGTCTATAGGCTACGCATGGCTGTAACATGTCAGTAAACTGAGTAGAAGAAGTAGAGGTTGCTAATCGGAAACAAAACATCGCATTGGCCATCTAACCACAAAATGAAGAGGTCTTAAGGAATTTGGTTAAATTGAGAAAAGTTTTGTCCTTCAAATTACATGTTCACTATATTAGAACTTATGGTAAAGGAGTTCTCATATTCCATTTGGCGAATCAATTATTTTACGATGAAGTAAAAGCATAAAAAAAAAAAAAAAAGGGGGAAGGTTTATTAAGTTTTGCGGTTTGCATTCAGCTTTTCTAATGCAATACAAAATGTGCATCAAAATAGGTGGAGACTTATACCACAGATCACCATGTCTTTACCTTCTCATACTTCTCCTTCAGTTTAGCTGCCTTTTTCTCAAAGGGCTGCTTGTCCTCCAAAGCGGTGCCATTCCACATCTCACCCAACCTCTTTGCAACATCTCCAATGGACAGACCAGGGGTCTCGCCTTTCACCTTAGGGCGAAACTCTGAGCAAAAGATGAAGAAGGCAGATCTGGAAGAAAACATTTTTGTTTTTTTTAAATGAGCTCATCATTTATACAATGTAAATGTGCTTCATAGTGTTCAGCTGCTTGTGATTCAATTTTGTTTTGAAAAGTTTTTGTTTCAAAAGCAAATAAAGTCATTAAGTGTTGACTTCCAGTACTTACGGGGGTCTCTTGGGGGCATTAGGGTCCTTGTACTTCTTCTTCTTGCCTTTTCCCTGGGCTGGAACAAAGTTCATCATCTCCTTCTCATAGCGTACCTTGTCCAGCTTGGCCAGATCCTCAAATTTGCCCTTCTCCTTGCCGGACATCAGCTGAAAACAAAGAGGTTACTTGCTGATGGTACGGTGTCAAGAGCCGTAAAATGACCAAACAACATCCTGCACCTGAATTATCTTGATGCACAACAATGAGTCCAGTCTCAAGAATAACATTTGAAAATTCAGAAACAGACAAGTTTATTTATACGGTTTGTCATCCACCCTACCTTCCATCGCTCGGAGCACTTCTTGGAGAACTCCGCAAAGTTAACCGAAGCTTCGGGGTGTTTCTTCTTGTGCTCCTCCCGACAGGTCTGGACAAAATATGCATAGGAGGACATCTTGCCCCTTGGCTTTCCTGCCTCTCTCACCATCTTGACAGCTTGACAGCAGTATCTAAAAACAAAGGTTTACAATTAGCCAACATGAACAGATGGACAACTGGCTGGGGTATTGTGTTAAATGGTCCAAATTCTGTATCCTAAAAGCTTTATAGATGTATAAAAAAAAAAAAAATCTAATTACAATTTTTTATATTAATGAAAGTGTATTAATTATAACTTAAATCCATAATTATAAATATAAAAATTGTATAGCAGGTGAGATATACCTGCCTAGCATGTCATAACAATAGACACTTCTTTTATTTTTCCTCTATTGACCACTAGTATTGATACACTACCTAGGAGACCCGCCCTCCCAGCTGTCAAACTGCACTAAGTTAGGACCCTTTAAACAGTCCGATGAAATGAAGCCGCACGGCACAGACTGGGCTAATGCGATGAAAATGAGTTTATTTATTGAAGTAATCTGCGCCGTGGACTTTACATAAAACTCAGTGGTCCGTGGTCAACTCCCATGTGGTGGTTTAAAAATGGCTAAACACATCGCTAAGGATTCAAGAATAAAAAACACAAAAAAATAAAATAAATTTTTAATATTAATATTTTTTCAATGCAACGATCCACTTTTCGGTCCGTATCACTTTCACGTGAAAACTGCAAAAGTTCCCCAAGTGCAACTGCATAACATACACCATAGCCCTCTGTGGCACTATAACAGTGGACATGGCTCTTAAGATAAAATGACTCGTGATTTTGCACACAAAAACATCATCTGCAATAATAATATGACTTCTGGAGACACCCTGTTTCATTAATGTTCATGTTTCATCAAACAAATAACTTTGACACAAAAAAGACAAATTTTACATAAAAGGCGTATTTATTGAAAATATAACACTTAAAAACTGCGATTCAATGTGATTTGACAATATTATCTTATCAGTCTTCAATTTCTCTTATTCTGTAAATAATTCCACAAGATTTGCGAATAGTGTTTAAAACTGCTCAATTTTCCCTATACATGTTCCTATTAAATGCTACTGTAACTCCCAGTTAAGCTGTGTCGACCGAAGTAGTAATGGCGCATAGGCTTTCGTTGAGGAAAAGGAGGTCAACAACGACAGCAATATTTCTTCTTCCATTTTGTGAGAATGCCTTCTTCATGAAAGAAAGTCCCCATCAAATGTCTCCTCCCGCCCTTCAGTTCGCTTTGCAACACGACAAATATGTCTGGAAAGCCGGCGATCTTGACAAAATATTTCCCCGATTGATTCCTATTGCACTAGCCGGTTTGTATAGTAATACATTGGGTCTGTGCTGTGTCTATGAGCGGGCTGTGCTACTGCCTTGGTTTCTATGAGCTCCTAATGGCCGCTCGTCTTCATCCACTAACATGGAGAATATGGCTCCTTCTCTTTGTGTCAACGCACAGCCATTGCACTGCATGCAATAGAGGGCAGAGCGACCGCGGCGACCACTTAATTTCAACCCCCGATTAAAAGGTTTTAAAAGCATCGGAAAAATCTCGCAATGGCGTCGTTCTAATCACGAAAGATTGAACTTTATTTTGCCGTCGTTACATTTTATAGTTACGGGCTTGTTTCTCGAGAAAACACGGTTAGAAAAAGTTGAAGTGAACTGCGCCTCTGTCACTAGCTTCCCATTTGCCTCGCTGCCTTGCCTCCTATGCGAATACAGTCAGCCATTACAGTAAAGCGCAGATCGTGAGGAGAATTTTTTCGCCGTCTTCTCGGGCGAATTATGACAAACAAACATATGACCATGTATACTTTAATACGGTCTTTCTTTTTCCTATGTTTTTATAAATTTGAATTTGTATCAAAACCCCGGACACTTCCCAGTCTTCACATGACAGGCGTTCAGCTTCGCAATGCACTGCAATGGCTAGCAAACGGCGATTCTTCTACCATTGTCGCTAACCGTGTTGTCCGCTAGACATTCCTGATTTTTTACGCGATATCTAATGTTTGATTTGGCTCCATTTTGTATAAACGATACGACAGTAATATACAAAATTATTAGCATTTACCAAAATCAACGTTTTTCGTCGAATTACGTCAAGGTTAATATTAATTTCTTCTTTTTTTATAGAGCGTCTGGTCCACACTCCCAGGTAGGGCAATGTAACGTTACCTACTTAGCGCCGCTATTTTGTTGTTTTTTGACATTTCAGCGCAATCAAATCATTTACAAGCAGTAACAGGTTTCGTATTCGATCATAGAAAACACATAAGTAAGATATGTATAAATGTTATCTTCATTATCATCATTACGAACACTTAATATTTCGGAATGTGATACTTACCTAGGGACTATCACTGGATCTCAATGCTCTGCAATGGCTGTGTGTGAGGGAACACAGGGCGATACGCAGTGTCTTCAGTCTTCAGCTCTCTAACATTACTCTCGGCGGGGCTCTCACGCCATTGGCCGGCGCCCAGTCTGGCGCTCATCCGATTGGACGGAGGCTTTTCATTGTCCTAATAGAAGACGAGGTCCCATTGGCTTCCTTTTGTGAAACGTCACTGAAGTTTTCTGAGGCGCGTGGATACAAAAATATTCCTGTCCCAGCATGCTGGAGCTGGTAGTAGTGTAGTGTGTTTGCCATAGTATTGAATTCACTACGTTGAGCACAGTGTACAGTAGGCAAGTTAAATGAATGAGACAACGTGGAGCGCTTGTAGTCAGTGAACGAGTCAGCTGTAAAACGTTGTGCGATTGTGTTAGATGGACTGTTGCCCTCTTCATCAACCGGCTCCATACATTCTCTTCAATACACGTGATCTTATTTGCAAATTATGACTTAATAAATGCATAAAGTGAACTTCGCTTATTCACGTGCAAAAGACAGCAGACGCGTTTGCTCATCCCATACGGGATAGTTAATCACTGGAGATGACATTTTAAATGATTTGGCTCCGAGTTAGAATGGAAACACAATAACGATTTGGTTAATGGCCTCCTTTTAATATAAGTCGCGATTTTCATTTACAGGCCATTATTAAGGAAAACGTCACTACGCTAACTATACCACACTTAGTTTTAGTCTTTCCGACAAGTATAGTCTACATAATAATTACTTGTAGCTGGCACTTATTTAGTGCTACGTTTTCTTCTAGCCTGTGTTCTAATATACAGTATGAATGTGTCGGCGGGCATCAAATCATGATAAATACATTAAATATGTGTATACTAGGCCTTGAGATGAATTATTTTTATTTTTCCCAGGACAATATGCTTTTTAGTCAAATGTGTATAGGCTTCATATACAGTAGCTGAATGAAAGATGATAGTGTGCTCATCCCTAATTAAAACTAATGAGATCAAAGAGTTGTTGTACAGTTTAAGACAATGTAAGTGAAGAAAGCAGTTTATAGTTAGAAGGAAGTCATTTGGCAATAATTTAGGTGTACAGAATGTTTTATTATCTTTTATAACAATTAGACAGAGTGACATATTGCTTGCAGGCCTGTTGTTTTGCAATAATATATTCAAACTTGGCAATTGCAGGTCCCATAGAAATAAGAGGTCTGTATGATAGCATAGCAGTAGGCTTTTCACTCCCAACCCCAGATTAATTGTTCTGTGCAATGAAATGGTTGAAGCCCTAAATATAACAATATATTTAAATTGAAAAAGACAATAGTGAGAATCCATTCATTTTAATGCAACCCATTGTTCCCAGCCATATTATATAAACAGATCAGGGCTTTTAAAACAGTTCATGGATTAGACTTTTTTATGAAATTACATGTCGGACAAGATTAAAAACTAATATTTTACTTAACACTAACAATATCCTCCTTTTTGATAATTTCATACAGATTTGTATACATTATTTATACTAGATATCTTATCTCATAAGGTTTTCACAGTTGTTCCACCTGTTTGCTCTCATATGTATCTTATACAAATTCAGCAACACGCTAAAACTACATTTTATTGTGCTGCAGTTGAACAATTTGGCTCATTAGCTCGGTCAAGAGATGTCAAGAGGTCATACGATTGTGTATTTGCTTGTTTGTCTGATCAACAAAAGGTTGCATAGATATTAATTTTGCTGTGCACATTCATGCTATTCAAAGAAACTACTGTGATGTGTTTGATGACCCTGTGACCTTGCTCTAGCGCCACCAACAGACAAAGATTAGAATTGATTTAATGAGTGTTTTCTTCTTTAACTGTTGTTATCTCCGGACCCGTAATATGTACGGACACTACACTTGCTGTGCACTAATTGAACATAGCCTAACTTACATTTTATATAGGAATTGTGCATATGTATTTTGCTGTTTAAATTCATATTTCCTGTAGGTAGGAGGATACTGATTTTTGTGACCTAGTGACCTGATCTTTAGCGCCACCATAGGTAAAATGTCATATATAAACAGAGGAGAAAAGGGCGTGCATTGAGCAAGCAGCCTGCAAAAATTTCAGGACAATGATTTCTGACTGTGAAAGGGGCCTTTCTCAAGATGACTTGCTTATTTCACCCAAAGTGGAGATAATGCAATTATCTGACTTTAAATGCTTGTGTGTTTAAATGTGATGGGGGAGGGGGGGTGCTAAAATAAAGAAAATGTCCATGTTCATTATGATTTGCAGCATATGCTCACTGAAGGTAATATCATAATCATACATGCTGAAGAAATTAATTGTTTTTATGCTTTGTTCTATATGCATTTAATGAATATTCTAATAAATATCCTTCTGCTTAGCAGCTAATAAAGAAACAAAGAAAAATGGCTGACACAGAGTTTATTCTTATCCTTGAATTAAGAATGGGTAGGGTGAACTGATTCCAAATGCCAATCACAGCCCAGGCTCAGGCCACATGTCTGCCTGTGATGCTGCCTGTCTGTGTCTCATTTTGCATCAGAAGATGCCACGGCAGAAAGCTATGAGGCTAGGAGGCGGCCGGTTTATGCATTCTAATGAGCACTCCCTGGGAAAGAAATGCAAATTCATTTTGTCATCAAGAGGAAAATAGAGGACAGGAGAGCAGCAGATACAGGAGGGGCTTAAGGGAGGAGGGCACATGCAAGAGGCGGGATTGGGTTGAGGAATACGTGTGTGCACGTCTGTAAATGTGTATGTGGGCTGGGGGAGTACAAGAGCAGGAGGTGTGAGACTTGGACTGTATTAGAGTGAGGGGGATGTAACCCCCATCACATTCCCACCTAACCAACTCCACCCTACCTCTTAAATAAATAAATAAATAATATCAGCCTTGTTTACAAAACTAGATAAGTAAACTAAGGATAAATGTATACTAGTATTTCAAAACAGAAGTATCTCAGGTCAGTTATTGCTGCAAGTACATCTGAAATAGAACAGAAAATTAGGCTAATCAGTTTCAATTTTGACAATCAATCCATCAATTTGTTAAATGTGAAAGGTTTCTTGCTCTTCTGTTTCATATCAGTTTAAAATATACCAGTTCTGCTGTTTCCAATTAACTCAATCTAAACCAGTTTAATGATTATCTATTAACAAGTAGGCCTACTACTACTACTATTAAAATAATAGTAACAATAATAATACTAATAATAGTGATAATATCGTTGAAAAATGATATTGAAAATTAGAATTGCAATTGAATTTACGTTTATGTACTTTTAAGAAGTTTATATTTCAGTCATAAAAACATGGCATTCACGATTCATATTTCCCTTCTAAAAGTATGCTTTAAAAGACAATAAATAATTAGCCTATGCTAATTGCCTAGACCTATTGCTAATTATGATAATTAATAACGAGATTAAATGCAGCATTTCTTTTTATCGCGTCCGTGTTTATGTACACCGATTAATCCCCGTTTCATGGGCAGTGTTTTACAAACCTACAGTACCAACATGAACAATAACTTGAGCGCAGCCCACTGCAGTTTACTTGAAGTACCAAGTGGGGGCCAGCGGAACCATTGTCCGTAAGAGGGGGAAGACAAAGACCGCTGCACAACCGGTAGCGGTCTGAACAGAACGTTTCTAACACGAACTGGCAAAGGGATGCACATGGACTCACTCTGCATGCAGGGATTAAGAAACACAACTCTGGGTGGATGAATTTCGCGGATCAGCATCGTAATATAAAATATAATTTAAATTTGGTGTCGGTACGTATACGTTTTTATTCACGAAAGCTGAAAATGAGACCAACGACTGAAATGAATGCCCGGCTTAGGCTAATATGTTAGCATGCTAGTTGCCAGGTGCAGAGGCTGATAGTTTAACGTTAACGTTAGTGCATGTAACGTTAGGCTTGTTAATGGACTTAAAATTGAGTGAATAATTTAACTTTATTTGCCTTTGGAGATGCATCTTAACATTTTGCCCTTAAAACGTACGTATATTACGAGTGTGCTTTTTCAACAGTTAAACACATAGACTCTCAAATGATGAGGGTCTTATTTGAGACCGGTTGCCTTAACCATAACCACAACCATAACCACCGTTAAACAGGTGGTTTAGCAGGTTCATAATTAAGGACATTGTATGCGGAATTTGGGACACTAAACCGCACATAGACTCTTCCATAGGAAATTTGGGACACTAAACTGCAGGTATACCCGTTACATAATTTTAATATTCTTGTTATTCTTATTAATGTTATTATTTTTTTTTAAATTAAGTTATTCCGATTTCTAAATAAACTACCGATACAGCGAATTGAATGCCTGAAAGATTAAGGTACTCTATTACATGGATGCAAATTCCTGTAAATCCAGTATTGCCACAAATCGTTTTGCTCATTTATTTTTAGCATTGCCTCCAATATAACTAGAGCTGTTAAAGTGAGTTATGACTGTATAAACAATATAGAAAAGCTTGGTTTACAGATTTCTATAGTCGCACTGTATGTATAATCGTATGTTCTTACTCTAAAGTAGAGTGCATTTGCATGTAACTCTATAACTTGTAAGCATTGAGTAACATTGCCGTATGTGGTGCTGTATTGTTCTCTTCAGCTCCTTTGGAAGTGAGCCAGGTTGCAGTGACATGGTAATATGTTTTGAATGGCACCGGACAGCTGTGGACCAGAAGAGCAGCAGTGGTTTACCAATGACTGGTGAAGACACTGGTTTGGGGGCTTTGGCCTCACCACTGGTGGGGTATTTGGGAAAAGTCAGTAGAGCTCATGTTTTCCTCTAACTGTTGTCACTTGCGCAAAGCTGAATTATATTTGAAAAATACTGTGACTGGGCAGTACCAATCCAAACAAAAGAAACAAAACACAAATGGAAATCTTTGGTAGTAAAAGGCGAAAGTTTTTGGTTGGCTTGAAGCATATAATGTGTGGAATCAAAGATTGTTATGTATGTTATATGAGAAACTCTGTACTACATAGAAAAGTTAATTTTTTTATATGTGCTTGACACCTACTGATTGATAAATTTCCTGCACATCCATCCTGACTAAACTGTCACTTACACTGACATTGATGAGCAGAAACCTGAGGCTAAAGTTTAGAGAGGAAAAAGGCAAACACTAAAACCTGAACATTACTTTCAGCATTTCTTACTCTTACTTGTATGTTCCACTTCTGCCAGGTAAATCAAGTAAAACCTTCCTAAAGTATTTGGTTACTCTAATGCATGTGTACAGATGAGTATTTCAATGTGTTTGGAAGAATCTAATAATGAATGCTGCTGACAGCGGTGGGGAGCTGGAGATGCTAAAAAGTGGCAATAAAGGTGGTAGGAAAAAATCCATTCATCTGATGAACATGTGTATATAGGTTAAAATTTAAGTTTCCATGAATGGAGAAAATTAGTTTTTACCTGTTTGATAACTTGGGTTTAAATATAAAAAATAGTGAAACAACACCGCCTTTTGTGTGGAGGTCAGTGGTCTTTATTAATACCACGTCACCTTAATGTTTTTTTTTTTTTTTAAAGGTTCAGCAAAGAGCTGCTTCACTGGAGTATTGTCCCTGGTGTACTTCGAAGGGCTTGACCTATGTTCTGCGCTCTTTCCGCATCAACCTCCAGGAGTCAATCACACTCTGCACAAACCCACAGGTAAGGCCCAGTTTACATAGCCTGCAGCGGCCCTCAGGCTGGTTGGCGAAAAAACGCATTCTTTTGAATGGGATGGTGCGTTTAGGCTGCGGCGATGGGGGCCACAGTGGGGGTGCCGGGGGGAAAAAAAAAAAACGCCAGCAACCTGCGGCAAGAAAAGATGAGACCGATAGAACTTTTGGAGATACGTGACAGGATGACACACAAATGCAAATGGACCATTTAGTTGACACTCCCACCGTCGCACTCTCACTCACACACGGTTGAACAATGTTTCATGTCTTTTTTTGCTATGTTCCATGCTAACGTTTCTGTATCCATTCCCACATAGTGCCTCTTCCCTCTTGTCAGCCGGTCCTTGGAGGATGTTTTGGCGAGCTTGGCTCCTGTGGAGCCCACTGTTGGGGAAAAAAGAAAACATCCCTTTGCACTGGAGAAGGAAGAGCTGATTAGACCCGAACACAAACGCCTGCGATCCAGTGAAATTGACAGTCTTGGGCCTCAAAGTATTACAGACACACTTATCAGCCAAGTAGAGCATGGTGCTGTAAATGTCAGTAGTGGCCAACATGCAGCACCCAAGACAGACAGTGGAAAGGTAAATGGATACAGGGATTCTCCAGTTACAGAGACAACAGGATGGGAGTCACTACACAAGGATTATGTTTTGGACCAGGAACCAGAGAATGCTGCTTGTAGAGATACTTTTGGATCTCCTACATGCATGACACCAGCTGGGCACCTGCAGTGCTCATCGGAGGCCTTGTTAACCTCTGATGGGGATGAGCCTGAGCTTTCTCCTCACCATGGTAATCTTGGTACATCAAGGGCAGAGTATGACTTCAAGCAGGTGAAGAGTGAGGTGCTGAACAGACGCTGCCGTCTGGACTCCAATCAGTCCTTTTTCGCAAATGGGGACATCTATTCGATTGAAATGAATATTCCATCGCCACAGCACAATGAGCAAGCAGCAAGGACTGAACAGAATTCACTGTCTGCGGACGTCACCGCGTGTAAGGACATAGGAGGCTTTAAGTCAGCAACTGAGGGTTTGTCCACTACCTCGATAACGGAGTCGGAGAAGCTTGTATCTGTTCCGAATCGCCTTTTCTGGAGGAACAGCGACAACCTGTGTTGGCTGGACTCGCTGCTTGTTGCTTTGGTAAACTGTAAGAGTTTGAGAAAGTGTAAACATAAAGATGAGCCTCAGCGGTCAGCCGTCTGGCAGCTGATGACAGGATATGAAGACATTTGTGCTGCCATCCAAATCCATCAACAGACTGGCAGAGGTAAGTTAAACAGCTAATCTACAGTATGTCTGGGAGTGTAATAACATTGCAACAGTCTGTGATATTTTTTTATTTGTAGTAGTGCATCTACAATCAAAAGAAAGTTAGTAATATTTAATATCCTCTATGCTTCTATTGTTTGTAAAAATACGCTTATCTTAAAATGTCACTGAAACTGCTAACTCACCTATATTTTCCCCTTTTTCTGCACCTCTTGTGGTATATAGTCATGCGGATTGTTGTCGTTTGAGGTTTTAAGATAATAATCACTGAGATTCCTTCTTCTGCCTCAATAAAATGGATGTACATGTACTGAAACAAAACATTGAGCATTGAAATATTACAGCAATATGACTTTCCTCCATTGTATTGGTATGGTGGCAGAAGTTTGACAGGTTAATACATCAATATCTGGGCACAAGTGAAACGGTGCCTTTCTAGATACAGCAAGGGTTAATTGAGAACATGTTATGAATTTTTAATTTTGGTGATCTGACCCTGATGTGTTTCCATGAAATGAAAAAGTTTTCAGATGAGCACAAATATCTTACTGCCATCTGACTTTAATAGTGCTGCGATCAGTAAAAACATTGCAAATCCCACTGACTAAAAAGCCTTTTAAGTTAATTTACTGATGAAACATTTTAATAACGTTTTAATAATCTAATGCAATGCATTATGTGTGTTGTTTCTGTGTAGATGGCATTGTGAGGGTGCCAAATCAAGTGCTGCAAAAGGCCAATGCAGCGCTACAGAGTCTCAGGATGTCAGTCTTCAAACTACTGCAGCCCAAGCTGCATTGCAAACTGGGTAAGCGCAGACACTGAAGACATACCATCTGCACCAGCCAGGCAGAAATAAATAAAGTATAGGAAAGTGATGTTTTTGGTGTCTGTCTCCACTGGCCCACACCACGAGAGGCAATTCAAGACCTTTTAACATTAGGTTCAGGCCAGTGCCAGCCAAAAAGTGGTCTGAACAAATCTGTAAGTAGGTATCAGGAGATGATACTACCGCTCATAAATGTATTAAGAAATGCATTCTGAATGCATATGTCATTCACCGTGTGCACTATTTAAAATGTGTTTCTATTGGATGCGACGAGAAAGGCAAACTTCACTTATTGAGTGCTGCTTCATCTTTTTTTCTTTCAACTTAAACTTCTTTCATGTGATAATGACCAGGGCCAGACCAGGGTTATCTGACACTTGTTTAACTCTTCTCTTTAAACAATTCAAACCGAAGCAGTCAACAGGGCTTGATCCCCTGTCATGACAACTCAAATGCGACCTGCAAAACACTGCTGAAAAAAAATATTTTTGTTGCATCTTTTTTCGGCGATGTAATTTGTAGACGGCCCTAAGCACTCGTCTTACAGCAGCAACAACAGCAGAGAGCAGAAGCCAGCAGGCAAGTGTTATTTACATAAACTTCTGGTGTACTTACAAACTTTCCAATCCATCGTTTTATGAATGCATAACCTATATGTATTAGTGTAGACGTTTGGTATCATTTCGGGCATTATTAGTGGGGTAACTTACGAGATACAAGCCTGGATCCATTAGCCCCTGCGCTAAGCTATTCAGTTGATAACGCTAACTCTCCCAATGTTCGACCCAGGTGAAAAAGCTTCTGGGGGGGTGTTTGGCTCGAGGTCATGGTTCAAAGGACCCTAGGGTGAAATTACTCCGAACCATCACTTTAAATTTTTCATTGAACAGTAGGCTCTCTGCCTAAGGCAACGAGCTGTGAAAGATGAGTGGAGAGCCTTTTTTCTTGTTTGTTTTACAGTGATTACGTTCTAAGACACAAATAAATAACCATCAATTGCTCAACAGATGATTTTCTGGCGACAGGCTGACCGATTCAGTGTTTTTAGCTGAGCTAGACCAGAGAATATTCAGTTAAAACAGATCTGTGATGCTGTTTTGCCCTCATTGTTCTCTGTGAAGTTTGCTGGAAGTTAGGTAATGTAACCATGGTGCGTTGAGTGAGCACTGTGCTAGTGCTCACAAATCATTTAAAAAATAAATAAAAATAATTGCCTTTTAAATGCTATATCGTTTGTTTTTATCCTTAGCTGGTCAGATGGTAACTTAGGAGGCAATTTGGCCTTGTGTGCTCTGATAAATTTGGCATGCAGTTAACATGCCAGTCTTAATGAAGTTTTTGTGAGAACTCAACTCCTGGCTTTGCTTTGGAAGAAGAAAATAACGGGAGTAACAGTAAATGAGTGCTGTACGGTGGATCTTATCATGTGGGTTTCGAAAAGTAATGATACATATTTGGAAAAGTGACATGTATTTAAAGAAACTTGAAAATTTTTTAGAAAAGAATTTGGTGTTCCATTCAGGGTCTGAAATGAACACTCGCCGGTCGCCAAATGCGGGTAAATTTTCCGTTTGCCGAATAAATCTCAGAGGGCTATCCGCCACACCGCGAGTAAATATTTGTACCAAAATAGTTCTGTTTTTCAGTCTTCATTTGTGAGGGTGCAGCTACTTTCTTCTGTTCCTCTGCTGTCTGCATGTCGGAGCTTCGCACACAAACACCGGCGCACATACCAGCCACCATGTCACTTCTGTTTACTGATAGACAGCGTTTACCTCGGGAGGCTCTGACACACTTTCCGCACTCCGTGTCCGCGGACAGCTGTAGGCTTGTACCGGTGTTTATGTTCTGTGCATTGTCGTGCAGATGCACATGCAGCCACTTTCCTGAAACCGCTTGCGGGACCGACACAAGTCCACAGAGGTCCGCAGCGTGTATGTCCGAGCCGGTCTCCAGCGCCTCCACCTGCAGGTTGTCAGCTGTGTGTCTGCCTGGTATAATCCATGGCCAGTTTAACTCGCCCGTCCTCATCAATATAGTTTTAATGTGTCACGTAGCTCTTCACAAGCAGAAAAAAAGAGGAGCTTAACCCTTGTGTTGACTTCAGTTTTCAATTTTAGTTTTAGATCAGAAAATATTGGAGGTAGAAATAAGTGCTGAAAATGTGTAGAAGAATTTTTTTTTTTTTTTTTTTAAAGGTTGACGGAAAGACAACACAAGGGTTAAAACGCAACTTGCTGGTTCAAAGTTAGGACTAACAAGTTAATTCGCAGTTAACAAATATGCTTGGCCCATGGATTTTTATTTCATCTACCTACCAACTTGGCTGGTGAGTCAAAAAGTTAATTTCAGAAAGCCGTTGCCAAATGAGCTAATTAAGATTATCAGCTCCACAAAGCTCTCTTTGTATTCCTCAGTATGGCTGTTAGTGTCGTCCCGCGACTTTCGCGCACAGAAGCTCGAGTGAAAATAATTACCTCTATCATGGTTTTATTTATTTATTTTTATTTTTTTATCCTCCGTGTACCCCTTGGCTAAGTAGCAACTGTGTGGAAGAGGGGTGGGAGTGGTGCACAGTCACGAAAGGCTTGCCTCATGTTGATTAAACAGTGTTGTTGTCATTACTTAGAATTCCTCATGGGTGCGACAGAAACTACGCACTATAGCTTTAAGAGAATGATAGATGTTTGTAGAAGTTGATAAATATAAAGAAATCAAATATTTCTTTAAACTGTATTTCTGGAGTCACCAGGACTGATAGGAAACCAGTGTTGATTCAGGAAGGAACAATATGCAAATTGTACTAAGCTGCAGTACTGTGAACATGAAGGGAACGTTTTTCAAACTCAACAACAAAGTGCTTTCAGGGTCTCTCAACCCTTCTGTTCGTGAATATTAGATTTAATGTTGCCTAATGCCACTTTTTGGAATGGATTACAGCGACAAAAAGTATATAAAGGAGTAGTCTGTCACATCACAGCTTTTACACAATGTGAAAGTGCTTAATTATTTTATTTTTGTTTTTTCCACCTTGGTGTATTGTGCTTTAGGTGTTTGGCAGGAATCCAAGGCAAGAGTTAATCTTGAAATTTCAAAACATCCATTATCACCTGATGACAAAAAGTGGCAGGTTTGAACATGCAAACCTTGGATTTTCCTTGCTTTATATGAAAGTGGGAAAACTTGCTTTGTGGCTGTTACTCTTTAAATACTGAAAATCCAGAGGGATGGGCAAGGATAGTGAGGGGGAACACAATGCAGGTAGTTTGGATACAGGCAGAAGATAAACAATATTCATTTTCAGGCTTGCGGACACGTGATCTCCAAAATTTGGCCCTAATCTAACCCACAGATTGAATTCTTTAAAACTACCGGGAAGTGGAGAGTGTAACCGCAGCTCCTGTCAGCACTTGCACCTGTGACGATGCTCTAACTGTTGCATGGTTGTACTTTCAGGTCAGAGGGAAACTCCGGTATTTGCCTTGCCGCTTCTGCTACAAATGGACTCTTGGGTGGAGCCTCTCTTCCAGTCAACCTTTTACTGGGAGTTCAAGTGCAGTGAATGTAAAACTACCACGAAAGAAAGGTGGGTGATAAAATACTACATATTTTACTTTATTAACTAGAGTGTTTATTTTGAAACTTGCTTTAGAGATTGAATGCTCAGAGAAAGTAACCATACCATGCTGGGAACTAATACACCTCTGCCTCAGGTTTCTTTGGAGAAGGGAATATATAGATTAATGAATCACTGAAGACAAGTTGGTATACATTCCTTGTAATAAGTGGCATTTTTTTTCTTTGTCAAATCTCTTTGCACTTTGACTCCTTTATCCCAAAGTGATTGTGAATAGTCTCCACAATACAGGCCTAAAACTCTCAGTTCATTAAGTTTTGGTGATTAGCGACAGGTTTGATGGAGAAAAGAAAACGTGTCCAGTAAAGCCATTTCATACCTATACAGAACAGTGCATGGTCATGTTTTGGTAATATGATATAAAAATTATGCTACCAAAAGTCAATTGTGATCCTTTTAATGGCTGTGCCAACTTACACCCTCAGTTGTGGTGGTGAGGGCTAAAAGATTTTGGGAGAATCAAGTGTAGGGCTGCAACTCTCTATAACTAATTATTCTGTCAATAATTAGTTCAACAAACTTTGTTTCCCAGATGGTGCCATAACCAAATCAATAGATGATACAAGTTTAATTGGAGGTCATTATATGTTGGTATTCCAGATACTGTACCCCATTGTTAGGAAAATATAATTGTTTTCTAATACATGCTCCTCTTGTGAAACCATATAAATCCTAAATGTATGTTACACCGTTCTTTTCAGGGTTATGAATACTCTCCCCACCTTCACAAATCTTTTGCCTGATTGGAGCCCTCTGGATGCAGTCCACTTGGCCCCGTGCAACATGTGCGGCCAGAAGAATCAGAGGAGGACTATGATGCTGGAGAGGTAATAATCGCCTTTAGTTTTTTGATATTAATGAACGTCCGTTGCATTCAAGCCATTGCCAAATGAGTTGCTACAAAGCTTATTAAGACTACCAGCTCCACACAACTCTCTCTGTAGTTCTCAGTATGGCTATGTTCAGAAGATTGTGTCGTCCGGTGACCTCTTCTGAAGAGTCTGTGTTGTTGTTTTTATTTTTTTTAATCCTCCGTGTCCTCCTTGCATACTCCTTGCATACTACTGTACGTTCACGGAGGGCTGTATCATGTGGACGCACCGACAGTGTTGTTGTGATTACTTATAATTCCTCATGGGGGAAACAGAAACTACGTACTATAGCTTAACAAACTATTAGCTATTGAATGATTTTATATGGGGCGACATTGCTTTCCTGTAGTCTTCAGATAATAACCAAGTAAATTGTATGATTATAAGAATACAAACATTTATTACCAAATCCTGTGCAAGATTACAAAAAATGTTAAATGGAGAAAAGCTATGTGCCCTCACAGCTACACAAAAAATTAATTACTGTCTTAAAGTGGTTATAACTTCTTGCTAGTGTGAATTACCTTTTTTTTATTTTTTATTTATTAATTATTACTCAACAATTGAAATTTTCTGAAATCAAAAGATAAAGCTGTAGTTTTGCAATGTCCACAATTGAATATTAAGTGTAACCATCTTATAGTAGAACATACAGTCTGATAACACATCTGTACATTAGCAGGAGTGACAAGATATTATTTAAAGTGCTTCACTTTTAAATCTGTTTAATATTTTACTTTTGCTTTGTGTTTTGTTTAGTGTGCCTCCGGTGTTTGAGCTGCACTTTGTAGAAGGGCTTCCTGACAACGATGTCAGCATCTACGCCTTCACCTTCAAGGGGAAACGCTACTCTGTCACCACTGTCATACAGTACAACCATCAACTTCAGCACTTTGTCACATGGATTTGTAATTCTGATGGTAGGTATTCTGTTATAGTTTTATTACTTGTTTTCACTGATAGAACGTGTAATTGATATCTTTACTATTGAAATGTAGTTACATTAAAGCTGCAGTAGGTAAGATTGTGAAGAGCCAGGACTTTGCCAACAAATTTGAACATCGACAACTTCTCAGTCCCTCCTCCCTTTCTGCTGCAGCCCAAACCGTCTCCTAAGCCCCTCCCACAACAACGGAGTTTGACAGAACTGCCAGCATGTCAGACAACATGTTCAATAACTAAACACCAACACAACGTTAACTTTACTCACCAACAGTAAAACGATGCTAACTAGCAGGCTACAGTTAGCCATTTCAGCATCATATCAGACCGACCACTGTGCTAACGTTACTATCATCCTCACCAACGTAGCTTTGTGAACTTTTGACTACTAATAACCAAGTGAAAGATAAATCATTCATGGTAATTATGTTACCTGTTGAGAGGAAATGTGGCTACATCTGCATCGTTCTTCAGATCTTTAAAATCCTGCAGCCACGCCACCTCTGAAAAGCCACTCCATTATTCACGGAGTTTTGGAAAACCTTTCTGCAGCTCGTGCGCGGGGAGGGGGGAGGGGAGAACGCTATATATGCGTGTGCCTGAGCAGTGATTGACAGGCAGATAGACCACCCCTGTGGCCCTGATTGGAGAAAATTGACCGGGAGCAGTGGAATTTTGCCAATGGCACTACAGGCTGTAGGAGGTGCCAGGTGTGTGGTGTCTTTTTTTTATTTTTATTTTTTTTTTATTTATTTTTTACATAATTCATGTAGTTCTACTGGAACATAGGGTCAGTTTCAGCAAATATGACAGAAAGTTAGTTTTATAAGACTTACCTACTGCACCTTTTAATTAGCTTGCAATGCATGATTAGATATACATTTTAAAATATGTTCAATTAATTACTAGGGGTGTACATCTCTCCCTTGTAGGACGATCCAATACGTATCTAGATGCATGGGCTACAATACGGTTCAAGGACGATACATTTTAATATTACACACACATTCATTTCCCATTATAAATGAAAATAAGCCAATTCTATAAATGGAATAGGGCAGAGGTGGTGGTCTGTGTGTTCATCAGTGCAACTGCATGTGGATAGAAACTGTTCCTTAGCCTACTGGTGCCGGCATAGAGTACTCTGTAGCGCCTTCCAGATGGCAGGAGGGTGAAGAGGCAGTGTCCAGGATGGGTTGGGTCCTTAATGCTTAGGGCCTTCTTTCTACAGCGAGTTCTGTGAATTTCCTCCAGTGTTGGGAGCTGTGCTCTGATGATTTTCTGTGCCGTAGTGATGATGCGTTGTAGTAGGGCTGCACGATTATGGCCAAAATGATAATCACGATTATTTTGATCAATATTGAGATCACGATTAATTATCACGATTATTTGTTGATTTTAGCCAAAACAAATTTTATTGTCACATAATTATATAATTATAACTGCTTTTACGTCCATATTGTGCTACATTCCTACTAATATATCCATATTGTGCTACATTCCTCCTTTATTGAAGGATACTGTGAAGGAGTATGCCATTTCAGCTGTTGTGCGACCGCTTTCCACACATGCAAGTTTGCCGTGAAAGATACAGGCAACGCAATTTTCTGTTCACGTTAACGGCGCATGTGGTGCCTGGTATCTACCAGACGAAATAGCTACGCAGATTTCTGTGGCTCATTACACTGCCACTTACATGTCTGCGTTGCGCTCTGATGCTCCGAAACCCACATTAGAGGCAACATAAACATCGCTGAATGTCACGCTAGTAAACACTAGTAACACGTTACACAGCAGGTAACGTTAGCCTACCGTTAGCCACAGTAGTAACTGGATTAAACACGGCTAAAATGCTGGCTGCTAAACAGTGTAGTGTGTCTGTATTTCACTGTAGGATTCCAACAGCGGGACGTCCAACAGTCTGCTGCTAAAGCTATGAGCAAAAAGACACAAACTAGCACTGGTCACTGCTGTTGTCTGAAAAACAACACAGACGGGACAAAACGTTGCGTTTACTGGTAAACTGGTAAACATGGTGACCGGCTTATGATGACCGACTCCTACCTGTTGTGGAATTTTCCTCACGTTACTCTGTCCTCTGTGACTGTCTACATCTAGAAACTAAGCTGCGAGGTGCAGGCAGGGAACAGCTCTGATTGGCTCATGGAGACATGTGATCAGACAGTGGTTTATGGAGCGCTAGATTGGCTTTGCAAAAACTGTTCTATGAAGGGAATGACTCATTTTAAATATCGCTCGATCACGCAAATTTGATCGTGGGAAGCCAAAATCGTGATCGTGATTAAAATTTGATTAATTGTGCAGCCCTACGTTGTAGGGCCTTCCTGTTGTCCGCAGTGCAGCCAGGATACCAAGTAGTGATGCAGTTTGTGATAATGGACTCAATGGTACATCTGTAGAAGTTGATTAGCAGCTGTTGCGGGAGTTGGGCCTTCTTCAGGCACCTACCTTCAAATAAATATATATTTTGTAGAAGGGACCAGGGAATAGCAAAGCTAGGACATGCTAATAATATACAATGTAACTTATATTTAATTAGCGAGCCAATCATAACCAAATCACATCAGCTGGATGTTAAATGAAACCGCCTCCTTGCTGCTGTAATCTGAGTGACAGAAACTCAAATATAGGTGCATGTTACACAGCCACTGTGAGTACTGCAATAATAATAATCATATACAGTATTACGTGGGTATGTGAACACAATAATACTGTTGTGAGCGTTGGCATGCGGCTAGCAAACGTGTATGCTAATATTACTGAACATCTTAGAACATATAAATGTCAATATAAACTTAACACACATCTATATACATTTATACCAGTCTACTCACATGTTTATGAACACACACGTGGATGGATGACTCACAGACTCTTTCAACAGCATTGCGCACACCGCAGCAGCATGGTTGAATTGACAGCAAAGCTTCAGTCAACCGATTTGTGACGTTAGAACCGGGCCATTGGTCGAATCTTGGTCCGTTTAGACCGATGCAGAGGTCCGTGTATCAATGTAGCCGTATCTGTGATGATACAACCGGATACTCGTTCGTATCAGTGAATCTTTACACCCATATTAATTACTTTACCATCTTGAGTGATCTCTGGTTGTGGAATGAGGAGACTTGAAAGACGACAGACTCAGATGTATTCAGAGTAGACGCAGCTTTATTTTATTTTGTATTTATTTTTAAATGTGTTTTATTGAGTTTCATTTTAACCAACACATTCATAAATGTAGATAAACCCTGAAAAACAATAGCAGCAAAAACCAAACTACAGACAGCAATCACAGCCACAGACTAAAAATACAAATGTATAAAAAACCCTTATATAAAATAAAAACACAAATTTTATGAAGAGTAAATACAGACAAAATTGATGCAGCTTTATTTGAGCACACGGTCCTGGGAGACGCATGCAGTTCAATATTCAAAACCATCTGTAAGCTACTATGCACTTGGTGTGAAACTAAAAACAATTAAGCTCATAGTTAAGTCACATGAAGGTTGATATTTGTTTTCCTCTACGTAGTAGTTTGCCAACAGCACATTCTAGTGGTGAATTCATGCAATGTTGAACTGCAGAAGACTCCAGCCATTTAGAGTCTGTCATTTATAGACCATATTTTATGTGACTTGTCGACAATTTTTTTTAATTTATTTTTTTAAACCAATATTTGATAATTATGCATTATGTTTTTCAATGTCTGTTTATGCGTTACTGCTGTTTTTGCTCCTGTAAAAGGGATTGCTACTCTGTCATTTTCCTACTGTTGAATAGATTTAACAGTGTATTGTCGTACCTGTTCCTTACAGGATCATGGCTGGAGTATGACGACTTGAAACATCCAAACTGTAAGAGCCACCAAAAGCTCCCGGTCCCTGCTCATGAGATGCACGTCCTCTTCTGGGAGGTAGAGGAGGATAAAGAGCCTTGTGCCTGTTCTCCCTCCAGCACATTTCCTGAATCTCCCCCATCTCAAAATGAGATGAACCCCAGTCAAGGTGACAAAGACTTAACAGCAGAAGAACTGTTGGCTTGCGCTCCCGATCAGTCTCTACTCATGTCTTTCAACGACACTGCTGACATCGTCCGTGCACTCTCAGTATCCGAAGACGGCAGCAACATCATAGACACAACAGTCACAGCCAGTGTTGATACATCGTTAGGTTCCACAACGCTGCTCGATGCCTTCGAGGGTCTTTCCCATAATGACATCATAACACTCACACTGGTGGAAATAAAAGAAGAGCAAGAAATGCAGCCTTCAAACGACAACGAACGAACAGATGATTTTAGTGTTCCCAGCAGGAATGAAACGCTTGACTCAGCACCAGATAGCTCCTCCGCTGCAATAGGTAGTGAAATGTCTCACGGCCCTGACGTTGAGCTCCCCACCCCCTCCACTTCATCTGATTCTGCGAGTGGCTCGTCTAGCGATCCTACGTTTGTGCCTGGGGGCAAGAGAGGGCGAGGGCGAGGGAGACGAGTCGGCAGAGGCAAATCAGTTGGCAGACAAATGGTTAAAAAGGCAGCTGTGCCAAAAGCAGCTCCGAATATTTCACCTGAATCTTCTGAGCCGTCCGAAGTGATCATTAGCAAACTTGAGACCACTACTGCTGCTGCTGCTCAGAATGACAGGCCACCTGTTGAAACCACACAGCAAGTGTCCCCCGTGTCTTCCACAGACGCCTCATCCCTGTCCACGAGTCGGAAGAGTCCCACAGTGCCGCCTCAGAATGCCCGCTGGTCCTTCCTGCTCAGCAAACACCCACTGAACCATGTTCACAAGTCGATTGCTAAACTCACCCCCAACACCTCGGTCACACAAGTAAAGTCCGCTCCTCCCGCTCACTCCACGCCCAACCCTGTGAGAAGACCGCAGACTTCTGATAGATTCTTCCCTAAGCCACAGCTCAGGACAGAGGAGAGTGAAGGTCTCCCACTTAAAGCGGCAGAAATGTACGGTGGATTCGGTGCAAAGAGCTCAAATACCCCATCTCCTGCACTTCCCTTCAATGGTAAATCAAAGCCGTTTCTACCCATAACTTGTAGCCACCAGAAATCCCTAAAGGACACTACAGTGGTGTCTGGTACATCACTTCCTATGCCTGGAGGAAAGCTCCCTGAAATATCCTCCTCAAAGAAACCTAGCAGCCAGTCCTCGAAGCTTCCTCTGGGTCTCAGCGACACAGAAGCCCTCAGGTACAAGCTGATAAAGAAACTGAAGGCAAAGAAGAAGAAGCTGGCCAAGCTGAATGAAATGTTGGGTCATCAGGCCTCCCCTAACACCGTCACCTCCAGCACCTATGACGGCTCAATCTGCGACGACTTCCTCTCGGACCTTCTCTCGCCAGCAACGACAGCCAGCCACCTTTCACCCGACAGCAGCGGCTTTCTTGAGATGCTTGCCAACGGGCAAGATGGAGTTGACCAGTTGGACAGCGGGGTCAGCGCGGTCGCTGCTGTGTCGCAGATGAACGCACCCAACACTGAAAACTTCCTGGATGAGTTTCTCTCGCAGGCTGTGGCTGAAAGACCAACTGAGATGGAGGCCGAGGCACTCAATGCACTTGAACTTTTTATTTGAGCTTGTGTTGGGGGTCTGCAAGCTCCAAGCTCCAAGCACAGATAACCTTAACCATGACAAACCTGACTCTAAACCTCATCTATCACTCAGAAATGTCAGATTTGAGCAGCCTGTTCTACATGAAGTTGCATTTTACAAGTTTAAAGTAATCTGTATTTATGTTGCTATTCATTTCCATGGTTTATTCGAGTTTATCTACATGTTATGGATGACATTTGTAAACCTTAAAATTATTTCTGCAAGTTTGGCACTTTGTAGTGTAAATATTGTATGTAACTGGGTTGTATGAAGCAATCAAATTTACAGCCAAATCTGTTTTGTTTGCTCTGTTTTGGTATTTTGACAAATTACTTGAAAGTTCTTGTGTAACAATTTTTAAGCGTCATTTAATAAATACTTTAGATGACTCTAGTGTGTTTTTTTATTTTTGTTATATTTTTTTTGTTGTATTATTATGAAATTTAGGAAAACGTGCAATGTTTTTTTTTCAGCTTCCACAATAAGATGTTTATATTTTCATTTCTTTTTTTTTTTTTAAAGTACAGTGGGGAGAAGTATTTGATACACTGCCAATTTTGCAGGTTTTTCTACTTACAAAGCATGTAAAGGTCTGTAATTTTTATCATAGGTACACTTCAACTGTGAGACGGAATCTAAAACAAAAATCCAGAAAATCACATTGTATGATTTTTAAATAATTTGCATTTTATTGCATGACATAAGTATTTGATCGCCTACCAACCAGTATGAATTCCAGCTCTCACAGACCTGTTAGTTTTTCTTTTAAGAAGCCCTCCTGTTCTCCACTCACTACCTGTATTAACTGCACCTGTTTGAACTCGTTACCTGTATAAAAGACACCTGTCCACTCAGTCAAACAGACTCCAACCTCTCAACAATGGTCAAGACCAGAGAGCTGTGTAAGGACATCAGGGATAAAATTGTGGACCTGCACAAGGCTTGGATGGGCTACAGGACAATAGGCAAGCAGCTTGGTGAGAAGGCAACAACTGTTGGCCCAAATATTAGAAAATGGAAGAAGTTCAAGATGACGGTCAATCTCCCTCGGTCTGGGGCTCCATGCAAGATCTCACCTCGTGGGGCATCAATGATCATGAGGAAGGTGAGGGATCAGCCCAGAACTACACGGCAGGACCTGGTCAATGACCTGCAGAGAGATGGGACCACAGTCTCAAAGAAAACCATTAGTAACCCACTACGCCGTCATGGATTAAAATCCTGTAGCGCACGCAAGGTCCCCCTGCTCAAGCCAGCGCATGTCCAGGCCCGTCAGAAGTTTGCCAATGATCATCTGGATGATCCAGAGGAGGAATGGGAGAAGGTCATGTGGTCTGATGAGACAAAAATAGACCTTTTTTGGTCTAAACTCCACTCGCCGTGTTTGGAGGAAGAAGAAGGATGAGTACAACCCCAAGAACACCATCCCAACCGTGAAGCATGGAGGTGGGAACATCATTCTTTGGGGATGCTTTTCTGCAAAGGGGACAGGACCACTGCACCATATTGAGGGGAGGATGGATGGTGCCATGTATTGCGAGATCCAACAACCTCCTTCCCTCAGTAAGAGCACTGAAGATGGGTCGTGGCTGGGTCTTCCAGCATGAGAACGACCTGAAACACACAGCCAGGGCAACTAAGGAGTGGCTCCGTAAGAAGCATCGCAAGGTCCTGGAGTGGCCTAGCCAGTTTCCAGACCTGAACCCAATAGAAAATCTTTGGAGGAAGCTGAAAGTCCGTATTGCCCAGCGACAGCCCTGAAACCTGAAGGACCTGTAGAAGGTCTGTATGGGAGTGGGCCAAAATCCCTGCTACAGTGTGTGCAAACCTGGTCAAGAACTACAGGAAACATATGATCTCTGGAATTGCAAACAAAGGTTTCTGTACCAAATATTAAGTTCTGCTTTTCTGATGTATCAAATACTTACGTCATGCAATAAAATGCAAATTAATTAGGCCTATTTAAAAATCCTGCAATGTGATTTTCTGGGTTTTTGTTTTAGATTCCGTCACTCACAGTTGAAGAGTACCTATGATAAATTACAGACTTCTACATGCTTTGTAAGTGGGAAAACCTGCAAAATCGGCAGTGTATCAAATACTTGTTCTCCCCACTGTACTTGTTTGAAGTTATTTGTGAGTCACAATTTTGCAAATATTACAAACTTTTAACAATTTTTCTAAATTAAAAATACCCACTGGCATTAGGCTGTACTATAGCTAAGAGCAAAACTGTTACTGATTTGATTCTGATGTCTATGGTATGTTCAGTCAGACATCAAACATGCATTGATTATTAAGACCTCTATCAATCTTTACAACTTCTTCCATATAATATATATAATATGTTGAAATCACTAACAACATGATGAGAAGGATAATATGCAAAATAAAGTTGACATTTTTAGGCAATTGAGTGATAGACTTTTGAAATCAAAGAAAAACTACATTTTTATGGTACAATGGAAAATTCAAGTCAGTACAGAAATTAAAACGAAATCCAATAAATCAGCTAATGTGGCGGTAAATATTTAGCTACATTACAACCTTTAAGGAAAGTAGGTAATTGAAATCTTCCTTTTCATTGTTGGCAGGTAAACATGAAGATGATGAACATGATCTTTAGAATAATATACTTTTTGACTATGACAAGAGTAAAGTTGCACCTAATCTAATTTATATTCAAGTGTTTGGTATTTGTTTGTCACAGCCAGGTAAACAAACAAATATAAACTAAGATAAACGGGTGTCTTTTAATACAACCTGTGTTTACCACGCCTCACATCAGGATGTATTTAAAAAGAATCAAAAGTGACGTTCCCATACCGGGAGTCGAACCCGGGCCGCCTGGGTGAAAACCAGGAATCCTAACCGCTAGACCATATGGGATATGCCATAGAGATTGCTTAAGAGTGTATATATATCTGTATGATCATCTTTACGGGGTTGTATCATACGGTTTATGGGTTGTACATACGGAACATACGGTTGGTTTCCTCCTGTACTGTTGACATTACGGCTATCACGTTTACTTAGCTTTCTCTTTGATCATTCGAATTAAAGAGCTATCATACATTAATGAAATAGCCTGCATATTGCATTTTAGTCAAATTTAATGTTTAAAGATTTAAAGATTTTCCTATGTGTCTGTAAATGATGAATTAATAATAAAACTGGATTTATTTATTTATTTATTTATTTGTCAACATTAACATTTCTCTGCATTCATACCTTTTTTGCTTTTCCCTTTGTTATGCCATCCATCACTGGCTGATTTAATTAATCAATTTATAATATCTATCTATATCTATAATCTATAATATCTATAATGTAGCCTAATAAATGATTATAACTGAACATTAGTGATAGTTGGGGGAGGGGGTAGTTGCTTTATTGGAATTCATTATATCAAAAAGAAAAAGATAATTTTCTACAGCTACACCATCTATTGAGTTAAATTGTGAAGAAATTACAGTAAAATTATACAATCACTAGGGGAAAAGCAGCTGCATTACCTGTCAAAAGCACTTGCAGGTGCTGTTTGCCTGTTGGTACTAGGCCAAGTCATTGAGAGAGCTTGTAGATAGATATATTTTACTGTATACACTAAAAGCTTTTTCCCAGCAGACAGGTGGCAGAGGGGGACATTTACTCAAGTACTGTACTTGTACTGTTCCTGTACTGTTGAGGCACTTGTGAGTATTGCATTGTAGGGTAGATTATACTTCTCTACACATTTCAGAGGCAAATATTGCCTCATCTTCTACTAGATATTTTGATTAAGATTAAGAATTTACATTAAAAAAAATATATACGATAAACTTATAAAATATGATGATTACTCCACACTATACATACTTATGTACATTATGCTGCTCATACCTTCTACTCAAGTACTATTATGAATGGGACTTTTACCAGTAATGGAATATTTGTGTGGTATTACTGCTCTCAGTACTTCTTCCACCACTGCATTAGACATTTTTGACATGTTATAAAAGGAAGAGTACACTAATGAGCCAAATGGTAACACTATCTTTTCCATAAGTACATCAAAAACTGTGCTGTGAAATAGGCCTATCATATTTCAACTTGTCTGGGACACCTTTTGTCATATAATAATAATAACAGTTGCATTGGTCTTGCACATTTGCCAGAAATACTTCATAAAAGCCACAAAAGAGTCTCAAAAAACCTAAAAATATACAGTAATGCAAGGCAAGGCAAGGTAGCTTTATTTGTATAGCACATTTCAGCAACAGGGCAATTCAAAGTGCTTTACATAAAACATTAAAAAGCAGTTAAAAACGATAAAAAAATAAAAAAACGAAGAATACGAGAATAAAATTTACAGTGCAGTATAAGAAATTAACAATTATTTAAAGAAAGGCAACATCAAAAAGAAAGGTCTTCAGCCTTGATTTAAAAGAACTGAGAGTTCCAGCGGACCTGCAGTTTTCTGGGAGTTTGTTCCAGATATGTGGAGCATAATAACTGAACGCTTTTTCCCCCTGTTTAGTTCTGACTTTGTGGACAGCAAACAGACCTGTCCCAGATGACCTGAGAGGTCTTGGTGGTTCATAGTGTAGCAGCAGATCAGAAATGTATTTTGGCCCTAAACCGTTTAGTGATTTATAAACCAGCAAAAGTATTTTGAAATCAATTCTTTGAGGCACTGGAAGCCAGTGTAAAGACTTCAGAACTGGAGTGATGTGATCCACTTTCTTGGTCTTAGTGAGGACTCGAGCAGCAGCGTTCTCAATCAGCTGCAGCTGTCTGATAGATTTTTTAGGGAGACCTGTAAAAACACTGTTACTGTAGTCAAGTCTACTGAAGATAAAAGCATGGACAAGTTTCTCCAAATCATGCTGAGACATAAGTCCTTTAACCCTTGATATATTCTTAAGGTGATAATAGGCTGATTTTGTAATTGTCTTAATGTGGCTGTTGAAATCCAGGTCTGAGTCCATGACTACACCAAGATTTCTGGCTTTGTCTGTTTGTAACATTGTCGTTTGAAGCTGAGCGCTGACTTTCCTCAATTTGCTCCAAAAACAACCACCTCAGTTTTTTCTTCATTTAGATATAAGAAAGTTCTTGCACATCCAGTCAGCAATGGCGATGCAAATTTGTATATGTGCGTGCAATCTCTCACACAAACACAGAGGAAGTAGCAGGCTGGTTTGCAACTCTCTATTAAGCCAGAGCATCATTTACATAAAGAGGAAGCCACAAACGAATGTGTATGTAGAATGGAGGTGGGATGGGGTAGTACATGATGTCATAGAGGGACAGATCAGGCTTATGTTCTACAAGCTGACAGTAAAGACGCACTTCTGGATGTGAAAGAGAAGCTCAGCCTCTCTATCCACCTGCTCCTACAGCTCTCAGGTCATCATGGACATAGTTGTGGAAAACATCTACCTCCTGGTCATAGTCACCCTCATCAGTGTACTTCAGAACGGTGAGAAAAAGCAAGAAGCATCAATCATAGTTTAAAACTCTGAATCAGTAGTTAAATATGTTAACAGTATAATGATGTTGTGATGACGTTAATGCTCTCTGTGTTTAAGCATTCTTTGCCCTGAAGGTAGAGAAGGAGTGCATCAGTCAAAATATCCACACACCTGCCTTTGAACGAGTTTCTTGTGCCAAGTAAGTGCCCTTTCATACTCAGTTCTTGTGTTAATCTAATGAAACATCAGAATCAGAAAAGGGTTTATTGCCAAGTAAACACTTACAAGGAAGTTGCCTTGGTGGTTGGTGCATACATAAATATATTAATATGAAATAAACAATAAATACAGAAACAAATAAATACAAAATAGCTGTTTAACATACGAAAAAAGAGGCTGAAAAGAGGCCTAAACATATGCCAGTGAAACAATGGGATTTGTGTTTCCTACTATAACACTCATAAACTTTGCATTTGGTTTAACATTCCCCTGAATGTTACCTCCATTGAGAGGCAGTCCTCATTTGCCTGAACACTCCCAGAATGGGGACAAGAGCTGGTACAGAGTTCATTTGAATGCTTGCTGGGAAGGCGTCAATAATTTATAATTTAATAATTACCTTTTTAATTTATTCTTTTTCTAACTTTTTTGTTAGAAATCACTACACACAGGCCTGAAACACACATACACACACACAGGACCTATTCCTGCACAAATGAAGAGATGTCAGAGTGAGTCAGCTGCCAGTGCTGGACCAACGACCTGAGCAGTTGGGGTGGTGGTGGGGGGGTACAGCTCAAGAGCACCTTGGTAGTGCCCTGGAGGTGAACTGGCATCTCTCCAGCTAGAAATCCACACTCTGTTCTTTGGTCCATATGGGCACTTGAACCAGTAACCCTCCTGTTTCCAACCCAACTCCCTACGGACTGAGCTACTAGCATTAGGAAAACGTGTTTTCCTCCAGCCTCTTATTTAGGTGACTCATCATCCTGTGTCAAAGTTAAAGGAATGAAAACTGCTGATATATTTTGCAGTCTGTGGATGGACATTTGATACTGGTGTTATGCTCTGTTTCAAATTTCAACCCAGGGATCATGTGCAACATAAAAGCAAACTTGTTTCTCAGAATAATGACTTTTTTGCGCTTATTGCAAAACCACTTGGCACATAAAAGTTTGCCAACACAAGAGTACGTTTACCTGACTACTTACAGTCGATTCCTCATTTCAACAATCAAACAATGACTCAATTAATTCATAAGTTTACAACAAATGTGTTAATTGATTTACCAAAAATGACAAACGTTCTTTTGTTCCAGTTTCTCAAATGTCAGGATTTGCTGCTTTTCTCTGTTTTAACAAATAGGTTAAAGCTTGAAATTCAAATCTTATATCTGTAACTGACATGTCTCAGTCTTTATTCCAGTCGCTCTATTAGTCCATGAGTAACAATAGACTTCCTGTTTTTATAAGGAAACATCGCCACATCCTGTCTAGTAGGTAATACGAGGATTTCAAACGTTAGCCTCTAAAATGTGATGCAAGCATTTGGTGACTAAATAGCCTGTCTTTGTAATATTGTTAACGGATTTTAGAGATAGAAAGAGGTAAAAGTATCCAGTACAAGAAAGTGTTAGAAAAGTCAGGAAATAATATAGAAGTTATTTTGTGTAACAAATTAGCTCACGACCCCTCTATTCTGATGTATGATGTTTCTTTTGATAACTCTCATGACATGCGTGTGATTGGAAAAGGTTTAAGGGACATGGCTCCGGGTGAAACAGCGGATTATTGCAAAGTATTGCAACAGCCAGTACGTGCAGACTCGGAGAGTACGTGGGCTCAATTTTTCCTGGCTTCCCATTTCAACTCTGTTCCTCCGACAATCAGGCAGCCACACTGGGTTTTCTTGCTCATGCACTGTTTTTATCTTTCACAGCTACTTCTGCTCTGCAGTTTCAAAAACATTTCCTAGTAACAGCCATGGCAACAGGGCCTTAGTATCAGTCTCCACACTGTCTGTGTAACAGTTTGCAGATTGCGTCATAGTTTTTTGTTGCAGGTGACTTCCTTGACATGTGCTAATTACACCTCTTGTTTTACACGTCTCCCAGCCGTAACTGCATGGATTCTTATCCCACCTTCCTGGCAGTGATGTGGTGTGCCGGTCTGTGTCTCAGTCAAGGTAATCATTAATCAGTTACTCTAAAAGAGAATATCACTTATGTATATTTACTTCTTTACCTTTATTTGAGAAGCAACATTCAGAATTGCACTTGCAGTAACACTTAAACTATATGGTCAAAAGTATGTGGACACTCGAACACACAAACATTTCATTCCAAAACCATGGGAGTTCATTTGCATCCAGTGTTCAGAGAAGGCTTTCCACAATATTTTGGAACCCTGGCTGCAGGGATTTGCTTCCATTCAGCCACATGAGCATAAGATTTTAGGCATGGATGTCGGCCGATTAGGCCCAGCTCACATTATCAGTTAGAGTCCGTATGGGATTGAGGTACAGGAGCAATGATGGGACAAGCCTTTTGACTGGTTGGCAGATTCTATTGACATAATAAATTCATGTTCAAACTTACTGCATTGTATTTCATTTGCAACTTTAACATATTTAGACTCTTCTGAGCTCAACAAATAATTAACCCAGAATACTCAGAACAACTAACACATATTTAACTCATGTATTTTCATACAAAAAAAGTTCCCATGTAAACTAAAACATGTACATTAAATCAGACTATCACCACTTTAGTCATATTTTTTCAGGATTGTTAACTTTTAACCTGCAACTGATCAGCAGCCCACATACTGTATGTAACATATGTAAACACTAGTGTATTCCAGTTTCTGTTACCATCTTTAACAAGAGTCTTTTTACTTGCAAAGGAAAGCTTACTCGCCAGAGCCTGAGAGCTTCAGTTTTATGGTTTTATGGGCTTCACTGATAAGATAAATACATAAAAAAGTGACTACATTCTGTGTGGGTCACATTATAGAAGGATCAGTGTGTGCTGTATCATGAAGACTTCCCTTAAATGGAAAAAAGGAGCTTTGCCCAAACCATGAAACACCGCCCCAGACCAAAAGTTGACAGAGATATCCATGTACTTTTGGCCATAGAGTGCGTTATGAATGAATGAATGAATGAATGAATGCTTTATTTCAAACATTTTAAAATAATAAAAACACAAATACAAACAAGATATTAATTTAACATATCCGAAAAGGAATAGGAAGAAGCAAAAGCTTATTTGATCCTACCCCCTTTTCCACTACTATATAATAATCCTCAAGAATAGCTACATTTTTACATCACAAAGTATTTATATCATATTTAACATGTTCTTTACAATTTCCTACATAAGTATATTTATGCACCAAAAGGTAAATGATTTTTTCCTATGTATATATTGACCATAAAAATAATGTAAACTAATAAATAAATCTGATAGTCAAAACCCTTCCTCCTCCCTGTATTTTGTGAAAACCATATTTTTGTACTGTTTTTTTAAACTTTATGATACCACATGGAGGTTATTTACATGATTTCATTTTTCCTGTCATCCGTTTGAAGCTCCTGCTGCCTTTGCTGGGATCATCTATCTTGTAGTCAGGCAGAAGTACTTTGTTGGATACATGGGACAAACCTGTCAAAGGTAAATAAACACAAGCGATCTATGTTGCATGTGTGCGTTTAAAGGCATGGTCTAACAGATATATACATTTTCTTTTCACAATTCTTCGTAGCACCCCAGGCTACCTGTTTGGAAAACGCATCCTCTTCTTCCTGGTCCTTATGTGCATTGTGGGCATCTTCAACTACCTGCTGATGCGCTACTACGGTAGCAACTATAAGGAATATGTGGAAACCATCACCAGCGCTTCATCTGCTCTTCTCCTCATCCCTTAGTGCAGTGTGTGTCGCATAATGGCAACACTCCACATTTATCTTTTAACTGATGAGAACTTAATTAAAACTCTGTACTCATGTTTTTGTAAAAGAGAATTTATTGTGTTTGGTAAAAAATAAAAAACCTCTCATAAACAAATGCTGATTCTTTAGTACAAAATTCTACAAACCTTTCATTCTGCAGTAACACAGATGTTACCCCTTCAACCCCTCATGAAACAAGTGAGTCCAAAAGCCTGTTTACTAGCACAATTAAAACACCTGAAAAATTCTAGACAAAATATGCCTGAATAATCTTCATGGCATTCAGAATGTCCTTGTCAGTGCTTGTCTGTGGTTTCCACTCACTGAACAGAAGAAGTATGTAGACAAAAAAGCCATTATATAAAGGTAGATCCTGCAGGTCCAAGAAGTAGGCTGGCCATTCACCTGGCAGGTTACAACCATTTGTCTGTTGATCAAGAAACTTTCTTGAGAATGCAGACCCAGACTCCATCAAAAACTCAGTGGATAAACTCATTTCTTTTTCTTGCTCTCCATCCACTGCTGGCTCATGTCAGTCTCAACTTTAATGGTAAGAGATATGAGCAGAGAAGACAAGTTAGACAAGTGTCTGTGCACGCTGACAAATACGGAAACATTTTTTTATGGTTACGATTAACGTGATAAGAAGAATAAGAAATACTTACGTTAAATTTTCTTTTGCTGAACCCAAACCAGTGTGGGAAGTCAAAGAGAGCATCAGAGTAGTATTTGAGGGTGAAGGAGGCATCTCTCCACACAGGTTTGACTTTGAGTTTGTCAGTTATGATGTGGATGTTTTTTGCTGCCCAGCTCTCCAGTAGTTCAGTCAAGTCAATCTGTTATAAGGAAAAGTCGCTTTCAATGCCAAAGTACAAAACATGTTAACTCCTGGAATGTACTAAACCACATAAACGTGACAGAAAGACCATGAAGTCCTGCTTACATCCACCCTGTAGCTTTCCCCAGCAACAGAGGAGATGGTCCAGTCCAGGCCTCTCTCCATCTGCCACTTGATGAAAGGATTGTTGCTGTCTATGGACACCACAAACTGCTTCAGCACTGATTCAGGGTTGAAGATAATTCATGAGTAAAACAGGAGAGAATACAGCAAGGAGAGAGTGCAGAAAACATGTTGTCATGGCACAAGTACTGTGCAGCCATTGTAATTTCTCTACCCCACCCATTGCAAACATCCCCAGTTAGGGGCTTGAGTCAGCCATGCCACCAAACTGCATGACCCATTTAGCAGCTTAGAGCTGAGTACACACTGGGTTCAAAATTACAATTTTGTGCAAGCTAAAAATGCCAGTGGTGCCTTTGAGGACCTTTTTTCTTTTTCTTTACTGTGCAATTATTTCAGTGTAATTACACAAAAACGTTTTTTCTGAGTCATGCTGAGGTCATTATGGTAAAATGGGTAGTACAGTTTAGGTTACCTCTAGCTTCATTGGCTGCCTTTTTGCCGGTCACTGAAAAGTTGTCTTCGCAGGCAGACATCAGTAGATAGATCCTCTTGGTCAGCAGACTATTTCTCATGCTGGTGTACTCCCATAAATTGTGCATTTTAACTTTCCTGTTTAAAAAAAACCAAATCAGACATTTTCACGAGATTTATTTTTTACAGTCTATAGGCCTATTGTATGCGTACATTTATAAGGCCGTGCATCATCCCATGCAGTAGACTTGTTTTCCTCACCTTCCCAACGACTTCTGGAAAACTATTTTCCCTTTGCAGGAGTCGAAGTCATCGACGAGCACCAGGCTCTTCTCCGGCTCGCTGTGCACTCGGTAACCCGAGCAGAGAACCTCCACGGAGAAACCGGCCGGAGGTTCTCTCAGGAACTCTTCCACTTCTGTCACTTCCATCCAGCTGTGGGACACTTCGTTTATCGTCATGGTGTCACACTTTTGTCCTGCACGTCCTCCTGCTGCTGCTGTTTACGTTGCCCGCCTCAAGCCTGCAGTTTTAATAACCACGGTGAAGTTACAGTTTACACAATAAGACTTCCGGTCTTCTTTGGCCAAACTAATTTAAATCCTATAATTAGGATCGTTCAAGTAATTTAACAGGCAAAAACACCATCCATCCCCGTGCTCTAGCTTCTCAAATGTGAAGATTTGCTACTTTGGTTTACGCCTATGGCATTGTAAATAGAATATATTTGATAATATAATCAAATGCATTAATTAGTAGCTAGTCCTGATATTGAGCAGTAAATTCATCTTTTAGTCAATCAGTCGATTCAGATAAATAATTGTAATTGGCATTTTTCACTATTTACTGACATTTAATACACCAAACTATTAATTGAAAAAATAATATTAAGGAAGGCTACAAAAGTAGGCTAAATATAAAACCCCTCAAAGAAATGTTGCTTCAAAGTTCAAATCAATTGATATTCTCTATATGTAACATTACCCAGATGTTATTGTCTAAAAAAATACATATAGCCTATCGGTAATCCTATTAATGTTGTTCTTGCCTTAAAAACTTTATTTTGAAGGAAAATGTATTTACTTCCTGTTTTATTATGCATGACATGACCTGGAGGATATGACTATAGGGTATGACCAAGGATACTTGTCAAGGCTGGTTTACTCGTCCCTATATACATAAATACATAAATATATAACACACATACATAAGTAAGTGGGCAAGTAAAGTAAATGATAATGATAAATAAACAATTATACAAACAAAAGAATTATGAAAGTCAAATTAATTGAAAAACTACATTGCCCATTGTTTCCATGATGGTGCGAGACTAATTGTTCCCTTTTATTTAGACTATAAGACTAATGACACGGGAATGCACGAGTTTATGAGAAGCCACTTGAAGGCAGCATTTGGCCTTGCATGGAAACAGCTGCAGAACTGAGAAGGAAAAGTACAGCACCCAAATTTAAACATAATTAGTCATCTGAGAACCTTTGTGGAGCAATGACAAGATTAATGTGCTGCATATTTGTGTATTATATCAACAAACTTGCATATTTTATCCATAAGCAATGTTTGCTCAGACCTTTTCAGATGAATACATGTAGGCCTATATTTAGTTTTTATATATAGTTTTCTTCAGCAAATAACACACCAGAGTAAAAAACAGATCCATAAATCAATTATAGCTCTTGTTTTATTGACACCAATAACTGTTTGATAAAGTTAAACTTTATCCAGTTGTTTTAGAGTGAATAATAGCAGTTTATCCTTCTTATTTACATTTTCCTCAAAACTTTCAAGCTGACACAGCTCTCTCTCTCTCGTTTGGATTTCTCTTCGTTAAGTTCACTTTATTTGCACACAAATGTGAACACTCACTGTGGTTTCACAGCAGAACCACCCCGTTTAATTTGTGTGGCCAAGAGGTCCAGGTTTAGACTCAGTGGTCGGAAAAACCGCTGTCTCGACCAGTCTGCATGCCTACAACAGAAATCATGCTTTCAGCCTCCTTTTGGGATACCTCTACCTCATTTGAGACTGTACCTGCCCTATATTGGTAACAAAATACAACATCCCACCTTGCCCACAAACAAACCTTTGTACAGCTCATAAAGTCTAGTTTATCTTTAGTTGTTTATTGTCTGTTTATTTGTGCGAGGCTAACCTCTGACCTCCATGTGGAGGGCAGACAGAGACTGTACTGCTCTCAGATCAGAACAGAGATTAAATTCAGTGCCGCTTTTGTAGATATGCAGGACTGAGAAGGAAAAGTGTAAAATAGTACACTTAGTAACAGTTTGTCTGATCTAATGGACTCCTCTGCTGTAGGTACTGTTGCTTTGTCATAAATCAAATCAAACAGAGAGGTTAAGGTACATTAGCATTATCTACACACTGTACCTAAAGTACTCATTAGGCAGCAAAATGGCCTTTGTCAGTGTTATTATCATATAATACTGGATTATTATAACTAATTGACCAACATGTAAGCAGCTAATTTTAACTATATATAGGCTACTGTTGAGTAGTCTACTAGCCTATATATTTATCAGTCAATCATATTTGTATAAGTAAAATCATTATCTTCTTGGTAAACAGCCTAGCTGTCAAGTACCTGTAGTGGAGTAAATATTAGCCTACAACTTTTGTCTTTGCATTGTAGTGAAGTAGAAGTATAATAATAATATCGATACTCAGATAATGTAGGCATAGCTCAAAATTGTACTTAAGTAAAAATAGTGTACGTTAGTGTAACTTACATTATATATTAACGTTATATCAAACGACCAGGGCACAATATTATTCTAGTGTACAGAATGTCAAGGTAGTAACCTAATATACTAGTGACCGCTAGGGGTCGCTAAAGCTCCGCACTAACAGTCACTACAGTCGAACACAGAGTTCTGCCAGTGCAGGAATGTACCTACTAGCTAACCACTTTCTTCAATTTGCCATTAAAAGACGGTGATTTCAAACGAAAAACAGCAGCCACGGGAACCATGTCACACCATAATGCGGTGAACGGATGCAAACTGGTCGCTGCGCTTCTTCTTTGGCTTGGTAAGTGGGGTCAATCAATGCCCTACTGAGACAGCTAGCTAAACCGCTAGCACTAAAGCAGGAGACACTGAGTCAGGTCGGCTGAAAAATACCGGAAGTTGGTTTGATTTGGCCTTCAGTGTGAAGTTATCAATGTAATTAAACAAGACATGGAGTGCATTACATTTGGAAAGATGTATCAATAGATATATTTACTGATAAATTACCCACTTGAGTTATTCGTCGTTGACAGCATGGTACATGCTTTGTTCCAAAATATTGGATACGTTTTATTTTTGAATGCAAAACAGGAACTGGTAAATTTATAGTGACTAGCTTGACATACCACTAACAAATGCAGCAGGTCATCCCATTATTGTTTAGTCTATGGTTCCCATGGGGTTTTGTAGGGTACTATACTTTACATTTGTCTGCAACCCCGTGGTGTAAGTTGTACTGACCTATCAGAGGCATCAAAACTAATAGGAGGGCGAGGGAAATGTCAATCAAACAAGCCAACACAGTTCTGAGAAACCGGCTCTGGTCTAATCAGGCTAAGTAGCTAAGTGGAAACACCTGTGGGGGTGTGTCATGGGTGTGCAGTGCAGGGTCTTTAAAATAGACACTGAAAAGCATAACCTGTTTTAGTTAATAATAAAATGATTTACAAAATGCATATCATATCATTAGTATTGCCACAGAGCATAGACATTTTATGTGGTCGTTCATAGTATATATATTTTTTTTACATTATTGCTATAAGCCCTTTTCATCTTATATATGTCATAGCAGAAAAAGCACAGGTGTAAATAACAATAATATTGTCTGCATTCCCTCTACTATTACGCTTACTGGGACACTCAATCATTACTGTTATTTATTACACCTGTGTTGACCATAACAAGTCAACATTTCTGCTGTGAAAAGGCCTTTTGGCTGATATGGGTGGAAATATATATTATTTATATATTTATTTGCTTGAAATATCAAATGATAGCCAAAAGGAAATTTACTTTTTCAATATATGAATTAGTTTTCTTCATAGTATGGCAGGTTTATGCAACCATAGCATGCACCTGTTGTTTTGACTTACGTCTTGATTGTACACACAGTACCTTCCTTCTATATGCTGTCGATTGAGAAAACATCAAATCAGCCAGATTAATTCAACAACTGCATGTGTGAGTGGAAGGGCCTTGAACAAGGAAATATAAAACACATGATGGTTCAGCAACCGCATGGGCTATTTCTCACCTCAATTTTACAGGATTTAGAAGCATTTTTGTTGTTGTTGGTTAGATTAGAAGACATTCAACATCTCCAGATCATGTTTTTCTAGTTTGAAAAAATCATTTACAGCTATATCAAGCCTGTCTCAAATAAAAGTATTAATGGACTTTCCACGCCACAAAGAATGGCACAATTGCACTTTCCAGCATACCTCTACCCTTGGCATAGATTGACATGCTTATATACACCATTATACTTGTTGACCCTTATAAGGAGGATATGTTTACCACCATAAATACACACAGAGCATTAGCAAGTATAGCTGCCCTGCTTTTAAAGTCTGTTTTGAGGTTTTTTTGGATTAAAAGTCTTAGTTGTATCTTGTTAGGATAATTATAAGAGGTGTTGGTGCAGACATAACTCTTCTACTGCAGCTGAGTCTGCTAATGCTGGGGCTGTACTTGCACCATTATTACATGTCATACTACTATGGTTTTGTCAAGATGTTAAAAGTTAGTGAAAATGGTTCCTTTTTGCAATAATATACACAGTTTATACTTGCTGCACTAGCGTTTAATATGAAGACAAGTATATTGACAGACATACATAGATATTGAGTGCCAGAAATGTCTCAAAGTTCAAGGTGACATATTCAGTCAAAAACCAAAAGATATTATTTTTTCAACTATTTAAAATGATGTAAAACAGGGATTAACTGACTACTTGTGACTCAGCACAACTAATTAATGAATTTTGATGAGATATTCTTGCTTCTTTTCTGACCGACTTAAGGTGCCTCTGCTGGAGACAAACACACAGGTCGTGCTCATGTAAGTGCCGCCCCCAGATTCCTGCTGTGATTGTGCTTTACCATGTGGCTCAGCAGTGTGTGTCAGAATTAACGAGAATCCCTTTGACTCTCTGCAGGCTGCAGAGCACCAGCAGCACACGGCACACAGCTCTGTTGGTGAGTGAGGGATTTCACTGCAGATGGACTGATCATGTGTTGTCCAGAGTGACACAGAGTGCATATTAATGACATTTGATTTAATCCAGAATGTGAATGAAAAGCTCAGCTCAGACACCAAAATCCTTAAGATTGGTCATTAAAATAAATACATCTGAGGGTAATAGGAGGACATGGACTCATAAATTAAGTAATGTTATATCCTGTTTGTTTAATCCATACATAAACTGAAGTGTAAAAATGTGAAGTTGTAGTTTTACAAGTTATGTGTTAGACTGTTCTTTGGCTTAGTGACTCTGTGGAGTCTTGTCATTACTGTGAGTTTTTCCTGGCAAGAAAACAAATAAGTTCACAAATTCCCTGTTTCTTTGCATCATCATGTCTCTTTGCATTTCCTAATTTGTCATCACTCTACCTTTTCTGTCCACCTTTATCTCAGGATTGGACAAGGTGGTGTTAGTGATCCAGAGTCAGAGGAACTCCTTCCACGCCCGTCGAGGCGGTCAGAGAAAGGTGGAAGTTCTGAAGCAGGCAGCTGAGCTGGGACAGGTAACATATGGCAGGCAGTCGATTAGCACCGTTGCTGGGTTTAGATCTTGGCTCTGGTCTTTGTTCTGTGCTGTTTGTGTGTCAACGTCTGTGTGTGTGTGTGTGTGTGTGTGTGTGTGTGTGTGTGTGTGTGTGTGTGTGTGTGTGTGTGTGTGTGTGTGTGTGTGTGTGTGTGTGTGTGTGTGTGTGTGTGTGTGTGTGTGTGGTAGATGAGTAAAAGCTTTCTCTTTTTGATTTGATGTTTATCACAGCAAGATAGACATTGATTGTAAGCTGTTTTGAATGAGTGCAGATTGTGGGTCATGCGTTTTTTGACTGAAGTATTACCAGGCTTGGGTAGTAACAGAATACATGGAACATTCTAAGGATATAAAAAAGGTAACTGCATTCTGTTAAAGTTACAGAAACAAAAAGACGTAACCTGATTTATTGATACATTTTGTAAAAATGAAGATTGTCTGCAGGGTTACAGTTTTAAAAGCTTTTCAAATAAAGAATGATTTAATACTATGCACATGTGCACACATGACAACAGCCTCACACACCACTCTGGTCTCGTGTGAAACTATAGCTCAGTGGTTCTGTACCTTTTTTACGCCAAGGCCCCTAAACAAATTAGAGCATGGACCCCCATTTGATAAGATTTTGTCCCAGGGTCCCCCACCTGATAGGATTTTTGCTTTTAGATGTTTTATTACAGAAAGTGTATAAACCCATGATACAAAATAGTCATACATTGTGTTACTTATGGATGGAATTATAGTAAAAATAAATGATTCCCCTTTTTGCTGGAGACCCCCTGGAACCCCCCTCAACCCCGGACCCCACTTTGAAAACCACTCCCATAGCTAACAGTTGCAAACTCATAATCATTATCAAACTCTGACAGCTTGTTGTCTGACTGACGTATGGCTGTCTTCTTGTGTTTTGTATATTGGTTTGTTTTGTCATACAGTAAATCATAGTTACACAGCTGTGGTCATGATGTCACTTAAATATTAGCAGCAGCATCTCATTTTTAATGTTAGTGCTTTGTTTACACAGATTTATATCCACATTAGCATTTATATAGCGATAAACACATGGCTTTTTATTGTTATTGGCCGCAAGTGCAGGCTTTTAATCCAACACGTCAGGGCCAATGCTGCGTCTTGTCAGCCTCATCGTACCAACCTCAATACGGTGTCGCCTCATTTGGCCGCCATGCTCTCAGCTCATTCCGCCCACATCTCACCACAAAATTACAGCAGATAATAACCCCATCTCACACCCTCAGAACCTGAGGTGGACCCGAGAAGAGATGTGCTTGCATGTGATCTTTCAATGTGTAGATGTCTGTGTGGACATAAAGTAACCATACTTTAATATAAAAGTGTATAAGCATATTTCCAAAAGTAAAAAAAATATATTTTATTCTTCATAGGGCAAGAGGGAGTAAATAAAAGAAGAAATTTAATTTAATTAACTTAATTCCAAAATGTCACTTTTAGCTGTTACATTTATTAGGTATACTTAACAAAACTAACGTAGTCTAATACAAAAGATGTTGATTCAACTGATCATTTTAAAGGCTACATTTCGTGGTGCTCTTGAATTGTATTGCTTTATACTGACAGGTGTTTCTATTATTTTGTCCACCCCATTTATATCAATGAGTGTAGGCTAAAAAAACAGAAACACCTCTCTGAATAATGAAATGCGTAGCTTAATGACAGTGAGTTCTGCACGACAGTCCTGTTGTATTGACATAATGCACATGTTTCAGTTGCTACATTTAGAGCTCTGCAGCCAGGAAAAGCCTCGTCATTGTCACCAATTAAAAACTATTGACTTTGCTTTTGGTCACTCTTTGGCACTTGGGGGACTTGATCTCTGCCTAGACAAGTAAGAATCAGACAATGACTCTATTCAAACTTATTCTTGGCTATACTTTTCGATCCTGCCAACTATGTCTCTGTCAGTGCTGTGAATATGCGTGGAAGAGATTTGTGAGTTCTTCTGTATGAGTCATTTAGAGAGGAGGGAGTCGTAAAAACAGAAGTCTCCTAATCAACTCTTTCCCCTTGTTATGCCCTTATTGTCAGCCTGTCATCGTCAAAACTATAATGATGTATAACATTTCAAACAGTAAACACAGCAGGATGTGTCAGTTAACTTGTTCAAGGCCTCGCCACCCACCAGCATGTCTAGGTGTATTCGGCAGATCATCTGTCAGTGTCAGTCAATGCAGCATGTATAATTTCCTCCACGGAGTCACTTATGTTTATACTTCTTGTATCTTTTCACAAGGAATGTTTAAACCACAAAAAGTGATTAATGTACTTTTTGGTTAATCTCTGGAAACAGTTTATTCTGAAAACCAATGCATGCTCTTCTCACTTCTGTTATTAGCATCCCTCAGGGAGACGATTACCCTTTTACAGTGCCCTCTGGTGGTAAACAAATTCACACCGTCCTCCAGCAGGTCCTTGGTTGTCTTTATTGTCTTGGTGTAAATCGTGTTCCCTCAAAGCCCTCAGTTTTAAATTTTATGTGCGATCTTTTTGAAAAACAGTAAAGCAGTTTCAAAGAGATGTCTTCAGTGTGATTTAAAGTGATGGTTCGGAGTAATTTACCCTAGGGTCCTTTGCACCACGACCTCGAGCCAAACACTCCCCCAGAAGCTTTTTTCACCTGGGTCTAACATTGGGCGAGTTAGCGTAGAGTAGCGTTAGCCGCTGAATAGCTTAGCGCGGGGCTAATGGACCCACGTTTGTATCTCTTAAATTACTAATAATGCCCGAAATGATACCAAAGGTCTACACTAGTACAAATAGGTTATGCACTCATAAAACAATGGATTGGAAAGTTTGTAAGTACACCAGAAGTTTATGAACACTTGCCTGCTCTCTTCTGCTCTCTGCTGCTGCTGCTGCTGCTGCTGCTGCCTGCAGTTAGACTCACAGCAGCAACAACAGCAGCAGAGAGCAGAAGCCAGCAGGCAAGTGTTATTTACATAAACTTCTGGTGTACTTACAAACTTTCCAATCCATCGTTTTATGAGTACATAACCTATATGTACTAGTTTAAGAGATACAAACGTGGGTCCATTAGCCCCGCGCTAAGCTATTCAGCGGCTAACGCTTCTCTACGCTAACTCGCCCAATGTTAGACCCAGGTGAAAAAAGCTTCTGGGGGGGTGTTTGGCTCGAGGTCGTGGTGCAAAGGACCCTAGGGTAAATTACTCCGAACCATCGCTTTAACACTTCAATTCACCCATGTTTGTTTTTTGATAGACCTAAGGTGTGTAGTTAGATAGATTGTCATGAATATTTTTGGCTTATCCTCACCATCACACCATTACCTCATTACCTCAGTGTTGTAACTCTTAGTTTTATCACACACACACACACACACACACACACACACACACACACACACACACACACACACACACACACAGAGTTTGTACTCATTTCCTTATCCAATCGTTTTTTTCACGCAGGGAGTTCCAGTTGTTCTTCTTCTCCATGAGCTGTCAGAGTATGAAGGGGATTGGAGTATCCTCCCTGTGCTTCCTTAGTGAGTGGTAAACACACATATGGAGATGATAAACAAATTAATCAAATAAGATATAATTGAATTTAGCTTTATTGATTCCTGCGGGGGAAGTAATTGCATAAAATAATTGGCTTTGTGTGGATCTTTCCAGTCTGTCTGCCAATTATGGCCAGTCGGCATCCTGGTTTTTCTTCATAGAGGAGGAAACCAGCGTCGCGCTGCCTGCTCTGCTGCAGGTCCTCCAAAGATATCAAGTCCAAGAGGTGAGATGCATGCACCATGACATGCAAACATCTTCCTAACAATACTGACTATCTGTATTATACAGCCTTCTTTGCTATATGAATGTCTCGATGGTTGATCTACTTCCCTGCACTGACTATAAACAAGCAATGCCAAGAAAATGACTGAGCAACTTTCTTTTCATATTACCCTGCCTAATGCCCCTTTTTGCAACTCACAGGAATGGTTTTTGGGTAAGCGTCTCCAAGACAACGAGGCCTCCATTATCCACCACTATGCGTTCTCTGAAGACCCCACTTCTTTTAGTTACCCTGATCCTGCGGCAGGCTGGGCTCTCAGCACGCCACTGCTCCAGAGGTGTCTGCACATGAATGTGTCACTGATATGTTTCTTTCCTTTCTTTATTTGACATAAAAACATTTTTTTAAGAAAGGGTTGGTCCACAGCAGCAAGAATGCCTTCATATCATCATCTCAGTGTTAAAGTAGTTGAGACTATTACAGGACATGGTGTTGGAAATGAAGACCCAGTCCACATTAAAATGAAAATGTCACAATCACATTTTTGTCTATGCTTGAAATTTAAACAGGCCGTCCATTGCTTTTTATGTAGGCCCATAAAAGGTCCTATCTTCAGAAGTACCTTTTAATCTACTAAGCATAGACTAAAATACTTTGAATGATGAAATGACACATTGGTATTTAATGTAGAACATGCACATTTTGATATATTTTATATTAAGATAAAGCAGGAGTCAAAGGGATTGCTGAACCAAACCAACGACTCAGGACTTCCATAACTCCATGACTTATGACTTATACAAATGTACATTCTCATATACAAGGTAGGAAAGTTCCCACTTCTATTCTACTGTTTCTCTTCTTTCAACATCTTCCACTTTCATGTGTTTCAGACTCACTGAGCGGATCCAACACGAGCATCCAAAGTCCGATTTTACCATCGACCTGAAACATGAGGTACTTTGAAACAATTTCCAGGAGTTCATAAATCTGTGTGTCCTCTCCTGCCTGTCGCTATGTACAGTAAGGGATAATGTAGGATCATTATTACAAATTAAAAACCCTGACTGGGTGATGCAGGACCCCGATGTGAAGGATTACTATTGTTAAGACTCCATTGTGGTTAAATTGTACTTTGCACCTCAACAACTGCTGTGATAAGCAGTGCCATCTTCCAGGCTGCCTGCTGAGCTAAAATGCTCAGGAGCTTTCTATGCCTGCAGCTTTTGGTAGCTCTATTTTTATATTATTAATGCAAAAGCTCTACTTCTGAATGTCTCTAAAAATGTTTTTTTGTGGGTATGGGCAGATTGTGAATAATGTGAATAATAATTTTTCCATTATGAAAAAAAAGTCTAATTTTCTATGGAATGCTTTTAAGTTAGTCCTAATATGAGAGTAAATTCAAAACAAAGTTTACTTTTCTGGTGTCCAGACCAAGAAAAGACATTAATTCATAATGTTGTAGTGGAAGTTTCCTTTTCAGCAGGGGGAAGTTTTCAGAGTTTAGTAAATTGAAACAAATAAGACAGACTGAGACTAAAACCAAGTTGGGTTTTTGTATTTTATTAAAAATATATATTTGCAAATATAGGAGCAACATGATTTCACAAAAGGCCGCAGCCCAGTGTGGAGTCAGTTTCTCAAATGAGTGAACAGAAACACCAGGCTTATATGCATCTTCAGAGTGACAGCACACACGCACTTGGCTTGGTATGACGCTACAATTTTTACATGCAATCTGATACACATGAAGACAATCAGAAAAAACACAAGAGACATCTCGGAGCCATTTCGCCTCCTCCTCCCTGTACGATAGTTTTAGGGTGACCTTGTGGCCCCTATCTGTTCAGACAAACAGTGCTCACATTATGTTCCAGACTGGACGTCTTAGCAGTTAGAATCAAATTCTGCATGTGGGAAATGAGATCAACTCTTTCAGCATTTGTGAGAGAAGTAAAGTACGAATTAAACATAAAAATATAAGGAATAAGGTTAAATGTAATTTTCCCATTACAATGTTACTCCTCCTTGAAAGCAAGGGAATGATTTCATTAAAATGCATAGCGAGAGTCATAAACCTCGAGCTGTGTGTCCCCTTTTGAAATTCTTTAATGGCTTACGGGTAATATAAAATAAATTATTTATCAGGTAAGTAAGTGTATGTGACTGAGTTATTAAGAGGTCCAGAGCTACCAGGAAAAAAAAGATATTTACTGTTTGAGGACCCAGTGAGCTCTTGTACTGATCACTGCAAATCACTGTTTCAACTGTTACCCCTTAAGGCCTACATCTGTCTTCATGTCTGTTTCTGTTTTTCTAGATTGCGTTGTATATTTGGGAGGAAGGAAATGGACCAAAACTGACAGCAGTTCCAGAGTTTTGTAAAGAGACGAGAGACAACTGTGCTACGACATTTACATCCTACCTGCCCAACTGTGTATGTATTTATTGATGTTTACATCACTATATTTGGGTGACATTAAAATTCGCAACAGGTTTTTAACGAGTGTGGCTATGGCCAAATCTCTGGCCAAAACATAGTGTAAAGAAGCACCAGGTGTGACAAGACTAATGGCCAAGAGCTTATTTGAAATTGGTGGTGGTGGTGGTGGTGCTGGAACTGGAGTGGGTGTGGAAAATTCTGTCTCCCTGCCTGTATGTGCGTATACATTTGTGAGCATGCATTTGTAATATGGGTATGGGTGTCTGTTATGGCCATTGTATGTGGTATGGACAAGTTGAGTTTTAGAAATCACTAGACAGAATATAAAATGTCACAACTCAAAGGAGCATTACATATTTAGTAGGTAAACACAGTTAACGTTGTCATGACAGGTGTTACTAATCTGGACTGAATATTCAACTCATGTGAGCGTGACTAGGTTTTGGAAGAGGTACTGTAAATATCAAAAGGATGACATTATGGACATCTCTCAGGCTTGCTTTTATGATCCATCGCCTTTTAATCATATTTATAACTTGGCTGTCCAGCTTAGTTAAATGTGTGCACGTTGCCAGTGCCAAGGCCTATTGTACAGAATACATGTAGACAAGTCCTGTCGGACTGCAAGGATGAATGAGCTGAGTCAGTCTGAAGGCTAAACAGAAGCCAAGTTGACTGCTAACCGCACTGAGTGGGATGAAGGAGCACTGCAAGATCTGTTTAACACAATGCTAGAAGCAAGGTGGTACACAAAACAACCTATGTTAACAAGACAGGACTCTAAAGTCTTAATTTCTATACACCTAAAATATAGAAGCAACATTTTCTCAGCATGTAATGGACTTTGCACACCATTAAACAAACGTATTATTACAATACAAAGTTAAGTAGACCTTATATTTGGAACACATACTCTTTGTTATGCCAGAATGTCTGGCCAGATGATAATATGTGGTAGTACTGTTAGGACCATGTGTTGCCATCCCGACTAATTTAAAGTCTACATCCTGTGTGTTGTCGCACCGCACACTGTTTGTGTTCACCTGTGCATGTTTTTACAGTTTTATAGCTTTGGCACATCATGTTTTTAATGAAGAGGGACATTTTTTTTCTTTCCTTCTTTTCTAGGGAGATCCGGTGTCGAAGAATGACGTATTTGTTGCCGTCAAAACTTGCCAAAAATTCCACTCAGAGCGAGGTGCGTTACTCCCAACCCTTTTTGAAGGACAAAAACAGTTTCATTCATTAGAAAATATTACATTCTGCAGTGGTGGAAGAAATATTAAGATCCTTAACTTAAGTAAAAGTAGCAATGTTAATGAATTAATTAATTTGTAATTAGTTAATTAATTAATTTATTTGTAATTTATGATGAGTAAAAGTCCTGCATTCAAAATCCTGCTTAATTAAAAGTACAGAAGTATTTTCAGCAAAACGCACTTATATATCAAAAGTCAAATTACTCGTTCTGCAGAAAAACTGGAACCTGTAACTGATCTGAATAAAAACTGCAGCTATGTCCATCAAATAAATGTAGTGGAGTAAAAAGTAAAAGGTTTCCCCGACATGTAGTGAAGTTGAAGTATAAAGTACTGTAGCATAACTTTCACTCAATTAGAGTACTTCTACCACTGATATTGTAAATGTGCAATTATTTTCTACCACTGTCTCATTAAGTATAATATTATACATTTTGTCCATTGTAAAGGTGCAGTGAAGAGAATTTTTTTCGAGTTCAGTAATACATCTCAACTACTAGATGGCATACAATTATTTTTTTAATATTTCCACTTACTAGCTTTTTGCAAGCTAAACTGTCCCAACACATTTGTAAACTTTTAGTTACACTTGATAATTATTGATGATTTGTGCTATACTTTTTGTGCAAAAGTTTCACTTGTTGTTGCCAAGATGAACTTTTTCAGTGTAAGTTTATCACAGAATAAATGGAAATGAAATGTAAATTACAGCACATTTAGCTGCAAAAGATGCACTGAACTCTTTTAATTTGTCACTGCTTTTTTGTTTACTGACCCTTGCTTAACTGGTCATTCGGTCCTAGTTAACCTGTCAGGTGAAATCTACTTGTTGAAATTCACAGCCTCATCTAGGCTGTCCACTGAAATTGCAGCAGTGTGTGTAATTATCCAAAACACTGATGTCTTTTATGGTCAAAACTGACTTTTTAAAAGTGATTAACAAAATCAAAAGTAGAAAGAACCGTGTGTGATTAGCTTGGCTGTTACTTTAAATTCAGGTTATAAGAATTGTGTATCAATTAGTTAGTGGATTTGTTTGAGAATGAATTAACGTAGGATAACGTACAGTTTTGAACATTTTGAACATCAACATGCAGTGTGTAAGCATGTAGTTATCCAGTGTTTTGTTCAAAGACAGCCTGAATTGTATTATTCTCCCAGTTTGCAGCAGCAGGGACTCACAAGATAGTTTTAATTATGAGCTCTGTATGTATCTCTATGATTCAGTGTTGTTTGAGGTTAATTTTTCTCCCCCCCCCCACCTGGTCTCTTTTTGTTCCTCTCCCCTTTCTCCTCACAGTACCAATCGTGAAGGCAACCTGGGAGAAAGACGCTGGGTTTTTAGAGTATTACAGCGATGTCACTGATGCCTCCATACCCACAATCAGTCTGGGAGTGCCCAACACTGAGAGAGGTGAGCTGATCCAGGATATGTTGGAGGGATTAAATCACATAGCTTGTCTTGGAAGCACTTTGGGATGCCCCAGAAGGAGCTGGAGAAGGATGTTGCAGAGTTAGAGGGTGTTTGTGATGCCTATAGGCCATACAACCCTGACTAGAATAGGTAGCTGAAAAATGAGGGGATGGATGGTGATAGGCAAGTTGTCAATAGATGATGTGCAGAAAATTTGAATAATTTGATTGATTTCTGACTTTTCCTCTAGCGCCACCAGCAAGTTTCCACTTATTGAGTGGATTGGCATAATGTTTTGTACAGATATTAATGGTCCCCAGAAGATGAATCCCACTGACTTTGGTGATCCTCAGAGTTTTCATCTAGCCCCATCATCAGGTCAAATGTTTAATTTGTCCATTACATTGATTTTTGACAAAATATGTGGGAAAAATAATAAAGCTGTTAGGGCTGTCAAACGATTAATTTTTTTTTATCGCAATTAATCGCTGAATTTCTATAGTTAATTGCGATTAATCGCATGTTTTATCACAGGATTTAAATTCTATTATTTTGCATTTCAGTTTTTAAGTACATATTAACAATGGAAAGCAATTCTTACCAGTGTATCTTGATTGGGAATCAAATTAATGCAAAGAAAGTTACTTTATGAACTTGACTTTAAGATTTGTATTAGTTTATTATTTATTTACTGTAAACAAAAGAAGAAAAAAGAAAAAAAAGAAGGGTACTAAACAACACTCAGGAACTTGTTTATTGTTAAGGCCATGGTCAAAATTTTAAGATTTAGTAATAATGTAATAACTATAACAATAACTTATTTCACCAGTAAATTGCTGTTGAACAACAAAAACAACCACCAAATGGGAAAAGGGTATTTTACAATTACTGTGAATGCACCACGAGGCTACCTGTTTTAAGTGAACGCACCGTCTGTGTTGTTTAATTCCGACAACGGCAGCTGCTGCGCTGCAGAGCAGACTGTTACGTCCCGCTGATGGAATCCTCTACAGTGAAATACAGTCACACTTTACACTGTTTAACGTTAGCTGTCAGCATTTTAACCATGTTTAAGCCAGGTCATGTTTGTAAATGAGAAGTTGTTCTCAAACGGTTTACCTGGATAAATAAAGGTTAAATAAAATAAATAAATAAATAAAAAAATCCAGCTGCTAGCTAAAGGTAGACTAACGTTACCTGCTGTCAGGTGTAGTGTAAAGTCAGGCACCGAAATGAGGCACCGAAATTTTCATTCTTATTCGGTCTTGTTACTACCGTATAGGTGCTATGTTTCGGTACCCAACCCTACTTACCAGAGTCAATATAGTGTGCAGTAACTTCTAAATAATTTTGATTACTCTCTGACGTCCAGTGATCACCGGTTGATGAGACAGCGTTTTGCACTTTGCTCTTTGGTTTCATCAACCTGAGTCACGTTAACTGTGCTATGCTTAGGTCATAGCTGGTAGCTCAAGATTGACGTGCTTCGGTGATATTTTAATTTGGTCACACATTTACACAATGTGCATATGGCTTTCGACTTGTCTACAAGTCATCCGGGAGTTTTGGAAAATAAAAAGCGCCATTCAGAATTGTGTTGCTGCTGCATTTCTCCATCATACCTGCAGCCTGCAGCAGGAGGACGTGTTACGAGGAAGTATGGCAACTTGATGATAAGTAAAGGTGCAGCAAAGGGTCAAAATAGTAGCCTGTTAGGCATGACCTGAATCCGAGTGAAGTGAAAATAAATTAACGTGTTAATGCTGACAGCCCTAAAAGCTGTATGTTTAGAGCTAAATTAGCAAGTGTTAGTATATGCTAACAAGCTAAACTATGGTGGTTAACATGGTAAACATTATACCTGCTTATGCTTATCATATGAGATCGATGGTAGAGATGAAAAATCAAGAAAAAATCCCAGTCGTAATTACAACTCGGAAGTTGATGTGAAAGCTGTTTACAAGTCTGAAAATAGTTATTCTGTTAACTTCAAGATGACATGAACGCAGCATTAGCATTTTAGCATTGTCATGTTGACGCATGCTGATGTTAGCATATACCTCAAAGCCCCACTGTGTCTAAGTATAGCCTCACACAGCTGTTAGGCTGCAGACTCTTTTTTCTTGATTGAGACCCTTTTTTTTTTTTCAAACAAAAATAAATCATTATGAACAGAAGATAAAAGACTAGAGTCCAGCTAAATAATAGCATAACCAAACGTAATATGATCTAGAGCCAGAAACAATAACTCTAATAAGCAACTACAGTAAGAAGAGGACAGACACCAACTTTGTATTGTCAATGAATGTCTGTAGTTTTCAATAACTCTTATTTGTCTGTGATGGAATGGTTGGAGCAGATACTTCTTTGTCACATAAAACATTCATAATCTTTTTTTAATGAATTTATAATGAAAATGTGACCAAATCTATTGGGTCAAAAATGTACATAAAGCAATGCTGTTGGAACACCCAACTGCGTGCAAGACCCAAGCTTCTGGCTGATGATTTTAGGTTTTCCTGAAGAATTTTTAGTTGTTTACTTACGGTATGCTAAATGTTTAAACAATGTTCAAACTTAGAGAAATCTGTCATATTTTAATCAATAACACAGAGCATGTCGTTTGGTCACCTGTCAATGGTGTCATACAACCTTTGACCCCTCTAGTTGCTCTTACTTCCATCAAAACACGGGAAACAGCAGATGATATGTTACATAGATGAGTATGAGTAGTTGTTAAGACTAGCAAAGCGCTATATAAATGCAGTCAGTTGCACGGCTTCCGGGAAGGCTGCTCTTGTGTATCCTCGCTCATAGCTCCTCAGCGATCCTCGATCCTCGATCCTTGCTCCTCGGGGCAGGAATAAGAGCTTTATGAAGGAGGGCCAGAACAACTTCCAGTTCAAGCGATGAGCGAGGAGCGAGGAACTGTCAAATAAGAGACTCGAGAAGCAGCCTATATACGCTGCCTTCCACCCTTTGTTCCTTCCTTTTGACCTGAGCCATGTTGTGTGTGTCCAGTAAGTAAATGTCATTTAATCCTTTGATTTTCCTTAGTGCACACAATTTATGTTCTTTTGATTCATTCTTAATAAATGGTTCTCTCGTTGCAGAGTTAACACCACACATACATACACAGACAAAGGCAAAGAACCTGACTTAAAACCTTCTGTGAATAAATAATCAGTTTTAACTGCCAACCTACTGACTGCATTCCATGCTGACACCAATTAAGTAGGGCTGCACGATTATGGCCAAAATGATAATCACGATTATTTTGATCAATATTGAGATCACGATTAATTATCACGATTATTTGTTGATTTTAACCAAAACAAATTTTATTGTCACATAGGCTGTATAACTGCTTTTACATCCATATTGTGCTACATTCCTGCTAATACATCCATATTGTGCTACATTCCTCCTTTATTGAAGGATACTGTGAATGAGTATGCCATTTCAGCGGTTGTGCGACCGCTTTCCATACATGCACGTTTGCTGTAAGGTATCTACCTGACGAAATAGCAATGCGGATTTCGGTGGATCATTACACTGCTACTTACATGTCTGCGTTGTGCTGTGATGCTCCGAAACCCACTTTGGAGGCAACACAAACATCGCTGCATGTCATGCTAGTAAACACTAATAACACGTTACACAGCAGGTAGCGTTAGCCTACCATTAGCTAGCTACAGTAAACACAAATAACACGTTACACAGCAGGTAACGTTAGCCTACCATTAGCTAGCTACAGTAAACACAAATAACACGTTACACAGCAGGTAACGTTAGCCTACCGTTAGCCACAGTAGTAACTGGATTAAAAACGGCTAAAATGCTGACAGCTAAACGGTGTAGTGTGACTTTATTTCACTATAGAGGATTCCAACAGCGGGACGTCAAACTGTCTGCTGCTAAAGCTATGAGCTAAAAGACACAAACTAGCACTGGTCACTGCTGTTGTCTGAAAAACAAAACATACGGGACAAAATGTTGCGTTTACTGGTAAACTGGTAAACATTGTGACCGGCTTATGATGACCGACCGCTACCTGTTGTGGAATTTTCCTCACGTTACTCTGTCCTCTGTGACTGTCTACATCGAAAAACTAAGCTGCGCGGTGCAGTGAACAACTCTGATTGGCTCACGGAGGCACGTGATCAGACAGTGGTTTATGGAGCGCTAGATTGGCTTTGCAAAAACTTTGATAGGGAGCGTTCTATGAACGGAATGACGCATTTTAAATATTGCTCAATCACGCAAATTTGATCGAGGGAAGCCCAAATCGTGATCGTGACCGTGATTAAAATTCGATTAATTGTGCAGCCCTACAATTAAGTCAACTCCAATGTTTCCGTTCAGGACCTGTAGCTGCGTTGAAATGGCTCCAAGTGACTTTCCTGATTTGTGTAAGTAAATGATCTGCTTTTTCAGGTCTGTGATGAGCTCTTTTGACTTTCCCATTGTAGCGTTTGTGGTTGAGTATAATGAGTGTATCAAAAGATGGATACACTCCATGACGTCACCAGCAGTAGTCAACCATAATCACTCACAAGAAGTTAAGAGGCCATGCCACAAAGCAAACTTGATTGACACAACTTTCTACATCACCAAAATTTATAATTCAAGTTGCTGTATGTATACTTTTGCTCCAGCAGATTTGGTCACATTTTCAGAAGACCATAATACATTCATAAAAGAACCAAATTCATGAACGTATTTTGTGACCATATGTGCTCCATAATTCCATCACAGTAACATAGTTGTAGAAATGATTGGAAACTCAAGGCTTTCATGAAATGTCCTTTACAAGTGCATTAACCTTTCGACCACAACTGTATTCTTGTGTGAGATGCCTCTGATTACGCTGTCTGTGCCACTCCCTCAAATGTACTTTTCAGTCCATTCACACAGCAGAGGGAAAGGTACAATGTCAATGACACCTCCATCTCTTTCTCACATCCATTCTTATATTTCTCTCTCTGCTCTTGTTCACAGGCTGATGGAAGTATCACGCTGCTAGTCATGTCCTCTGTACAATACCTTTTTTTCTTTTTGTAATCCCCCACATTGGACATCTAATTTTTCTTTCACATATTTTTTCATCATTCCCAACTGTTCTTTGCCTTCCTCTTCACTGTTATGTTTACAGACCACTCCTAGCTACTTTTTCTTGATGTAAACACATTGTATGTTCTCTGTTTGCAACATCGGTACCTGTGTGCATTGTCTATTTGCCAGATTTTCAAAAATATCTTATCTGACCTATGAAGTAAATACAGATAATTTATTGCAGTGCCAGAGTGAGTGAGGGTGTAGTTTATGACCATGGATCAGAACTATTTTAAAATATTGGCAGACAAATGAAAATCTGCCATGAATAATATCAACAGTGTTGCATTTTTCACCCACACGTTATCACATAACAAACCAGCTAGCTTAAATAAAATGAGGAATAATTTTTATGAGAAAACAGACCAGATCTGTCATATATAGTGGACCTCTTCAGTTTGAGCACAATCCACTCATAAATACATTTATCTTAGGGGTCAAAAACAGCCAGTTGATATACTTTCATGGGGTCTGATTAAGTCTCATGAGCCACAAACCTAAACTGACAACCCCTGCTTCATCTTTTTCACCCTATTTGTCCACATGTCATTTCCCTGCAGGGCATTGTGGAAAGACATTTGCCATCTTAAGGCAATTCTTGAGCAAAGCTGTGCCAAAGGCTGATTGGCTACTCATTGTTGATGATGATACACTCATCAGGTAAGAAGAGAGAAGAGATTCTGTTTAAACCTACCACTCTGAATTTTAGCAATTGAAGCATCAACAACAACATCCCAACCAAATGCATTTTTGATTGAAATTGCAGTGGTGACTTACTAAGACAGACACAACTTTAGAAATGGTTTTCTAAGAATCCCTCGAGACTAAGTCTCTTTTGTAGAAATTTTTGATGTAGCTAGGACCTTGTTTTGTGTGTCAGTGTACATACACTCTATACAGTTTATGTTATGTGCTTGTTTTTGGAAATAATGCATCCATGCACCTCACTTCCTGTTCCTCTGTTGATTATCGTCCATCTATAGTTTACCCAGGTTGCGGCGACTGCTGCGTTGCTATGACCCAAAGGAAGCAGTGAGCCTGGGGGAGAGATACGGCTACAGCTTGCTTCAGAACGGATACAGCTACACCACAGGAGGAGGAGGGTGAGGCCGTGGGGTGAAGGCATTGTGAAGGCAGTGTGGTTGTGCTGCTGGTGTTGAGGTGTTCAGACAGAAAGTGAATTGAATGTTCGCTGTGAATTTAACCCATGGACCGTTTGTCCTCATTTGCCTCAAACTGCCTATTTATGAGCTGTACAGGTGGTAGCTGTAAGTTATCAACGGACACAACACTCATTTCTGTGGGAATGTTTTTTTGTTCAGCTCAGCCTCTGACTAAACTCAGAACTCCTCTGGTTCTTCCTGTTATTTCCCTTTAAAATTCCTATACAGTTATTGAGCAGATTCATAAAACCCCAGGAAACGCACACATTTTTTGTTCAAGTTGTAACATTTTCAACTTTAGAGTAATTTCTTTCCATTGACTTTGTATGTCCATTGTATGACCGTGCTGCCTCTTAAATTCGCTTTCTGTCTGAACACCGTTATGGGGAATGAAGCTGCTTTGCAGGTTTTAACCATGGTAAGCATGTTACAGTAAAACAAGACTCAATATAGTATGACAGTGTTGCATATATTGTACAGTCTGTGTCTACCTGTCACATAACTTCATTGCAGCTGCTTTCTGGCAAATACTAAAATAATCCACATTTTAGAGCCATCTTTCATTAGTGCAACATATCATCAAATGGAAAAAATGTAATGCTCGTGCATCATACAGAATTGATCTAAAATCAAAAAAATATAATCTAATCTAAAAATCATACAGAATTTTGCACATTTGATAAATCTAGTATCGTTGGAAATCTTGTTATACAGGCATGACTAGAATTTAAAGCTGCTATAATCAATATGTTTATTGATTGATCAAATGACTACTTGTATGTTGCAATGCAAAACTTGTTGTTGCTTATTTTGACACCGTTCCCTGAGGATCCCTGAAAAAGTTAACGTACCGTGAACCGCCGCCGACAGGCAGCTCCCGCGCACCGCCCATTGTGAGTCCACTGCGCCACTGATTTAAAGCCACACGTCCCGCTCCATTGTCCGCTTTTCTCTGGGCGAGTATTCCGTATCTCCTGAGAGAGCTCCAGCCAGCGTGCAGCGGGGTCTGACTGTCCAGGCAGAAAGCCAGTGATCCGAGCAAGCACTGCGCCGCTGCCACGGCATACTGTGGAGCTGCTGAACTCTGAAACAGTCGTCCTAAATTTGCAATTAGCCATAAATCTTTGTAAAACGGCCCATATTTGAGCTTTATATAGTTGATTTCTCGCATAAAAAAGTCTCAGAAGTGAATTTAGTAATGCAACAGCAGGCGAACAATGTATAAAGTGTCTGAGATTTGCGCGACCTAGATTTAGAAGACTAACTGACCTCAGATCAGTTAGTGGCCTATGTAAATGTTGGGGCGTTACAAAGATAGAAGGTAGAGCCAAATGAGGAGTTGAGAAGTTGACGTCAACTTCCAGCTTTGTTCAGATTCGCCCGTTTTCAGAGGCAGTTTCAAATTGTGAGATTTGCAGAGGAAAGAGGTGTCAATGGGATTTTGAGGTTCTATGTCCTATTTACCCACCAAACTGTCATTTTTTTAACAATGACAAGGTAAAATCGGTTTTGCATTCTATCACTTTAGCTTTGTTTTTAATCTCTACCGACCCGAGGGAAATATCTGCCTCTTTAGCTGCTAAATGCTCCACTATGTTCACCAGCTAACTTTTTTGGTGACACATCATCAAAACAGCGGTAGAAGCGCTGATAGTAATGATGCACAAAGCAAAATTCAAGGAACACTCCCTCTTACAGGGTACAGGATTTAAAAACAAGAAAAAGCAAACAGCACATCAGTTTTCCTCAGGGTCAGACAATCACACACCGGCACATAAATCTTGTGTCATATATATTTTTTGCAATTCATTCCCATTTTTATTTAAATGTCTGTATTCTGTGGGCAGGATGGTGCTCAGTCGGGTAGCGGTGTCCAGGCTAGTTTCCAGTGGTTGTCGCTGCTACAGTGATGATGCTCCAGATGACATGGTGCTGGGCAGGTGCATAACTTCTCTGGGTGTTCCCATCACACACAGTCCACTGTTCCACCAGGTAGAGAACAGTAGACACACACACACACACACACACACACACTTCTTTATATGATTGTGAGGTACTCCCTTAACTACATTTGCTTCTCAACCCCTGAATGTTGAGATATACTCAATCAATTGATGATGTGTTGGTCACTATCTTTAGTTTACAAGTCCCATAGTGTTCTATAATGTCCTATAAAGAAACTGATATGTAACTGTAAATTCAAAGAACACATTCTGGAAAGGTCTATGTAACTTGGTACTAACATATCCAGACAGTGTTCAAATTGTACGTAATGTAAAGTAACCTAGAGAGAAAATGTTGGTCAGTGTACAGCAGGTCAGCTGAATTTTTTTTTTAAATTGTCTACAGGCATGCATACAATTCACCATATGTGAAGAATACGGTTGTGCTTGGGCACTTGGGACCAGTAGATTGGTGGTATCATTGGTATCAATCAGTGATATCAATCATGCCCAAATACAGCAGATTTACTACCCTAATCTAAAACCAATATATATACAAAGGGGGAATCAGCTTTTATAACCGTCATTATGACTGGTCAATGTGTTGGTATATATATATATATATATATATACTGTATATAATATCACGAGTGTCCTAGTTTACTTGCAATTAATTGTAAATTAATCCCACATTTTTTTAACTGTTCTAAATGTACTTTATTTTCATGAGTTTTTAATTATCAAGTTGTATTTGAGACTGGACATACTCCGGTGGTAACTCAGTTCACATCGACAGTACATGCAAATCACTTTAGTCTTGTGGAGAGAACCATCTGGAAGGGCTTTGAAACTCATCTTTCCATTCTAAAGACCTTTTTCTTTATCCATTTCTGATTAAGGAGCTTTGTTTTTGCTAGCCATCCACTCCCGTTGGATAGAGGGGGAGAGACGTCAGCGCAGTGTAGTGTTTAACCGAGGATCTGTGGACTGCATGCATGGGAATGAATAACAATAGAAATATATTTGAATATATTTCTAAGTCTATAAGACGGTCTGAAAAGACGGTTACTGCTGAGTGTACACACACACACACACACACACACACACACACACACACACACACACACACACAGATAAACCACTTGTTCTTGATATTTTAGGCCCGACCGTATGACTACTCTGAGACATTGGAGCAAGCCGTCTCCTTCCACAAGCACTGGAACATAGATCCTGTGGTCGTCTACAAACACTGGCTGCAGGACACCCCCCCACGAGATGAACTGTAGAAAGACCATAGACGGTATATAAAATGGACCAACAGATCCCGTTGCTCTGGACGGAGACCAGTGAAGGATATTAGAAACACTTTTCCGGTGAGCGCTAGAGTTACTGCGCAGCCTCCAACTGAGAGAGACAACGTAAATGTGACATGAGCAACGTGTCTGAAAGTTGTAAGTCTTCTGGTAGCTGTGCCAAGAGAAATCTCAATCATTCCCAATCTTACAGAGACGGAGAGTGTAGGTATATGTAAGGAGATAACATAGGCACAGGCTAATTATTGCTAACTAACATGCTAGTTAACATTAGTAATTAAACTTAAACAGCTAATGTAAGTCGAAACTGCCTGCGAGCTTCTCCTGTACTATACGGTAATTCCTCTACTGTGTGACAGAAAGTCCCGTGGTTATTACACAATCGTTAGCCTATTTACGTGAGGTACAAGGTAATGGAGCCTTTTATACATTGTCGTGTTTCTTTAGAAATAAACAATGGACAAATAAAGTCTTTAAACGCTTCAGATGTAAAGTTATTCGCTGTCAAAGTGACGTCAAAATGAATGGCAGTCAATGGGATGCTAACAGGGGGGTGAGTGCTTGTTAGCATCAAAATGGCCCCATAGGAGCTACGCGTTGTGAGGAGAAGCTTACCCCCTTGAGAAAGACTGTGTGTATGTACACTGTAATGTAAACAAAGATTCAATCCAAATTTGCTCAACAGCGTAGAGCAAACAAGCAGCGACCACTACAGTGACTGTGATGTCCAGAGAGACCTGGAAAACGTGCCCTGACGTGACTTGTTTAAGCGATCGCAGATAATTATCACCCAACTTTGCAGCTCTACAGAGTGTCACTGCTGTCACTTTACCCCCAGACAAAATTTTAATCATGAACCAAGATTTAATTTATTGAAGAAAGACTGATAATATATTTGATATAATGTCAACAGTGTGATCTGATATGATCTGTGTTTTATTGGTGAAGAGACATCCAGTGTTTTGTTTTATTCATATATTTATTAGCCAGGTAAGGCCCTTGGAGGTTGGAAAACTCTACGGAGACCTGGTCATGACGGCAGCGCAAAACAGTTTCACCCAAAACAATACAAAATTAGGCAACAGCTAAAATAAAATACTAAACAGGTAACAATACTAACATGCTAAAATACATGTCAGCTAAGAATAGAGACAATTAACAAAGGAGTAATTTACCATATAACTTACAATAGTCTTGATGATAACAACATGATGTGTAAATGTAAATTTTTTATGAACTTGGTGGTTACCACATAGAATAGGATGATGTGAATGAGTCTCTAATGGGGGAATTTAAAATAGAGTTTGTTGAATTTTATCTTTGATCTGTGAACAGCAGAACTGTGTGTTTGTGGCTTAGTCAGTGTGGATGGGTGTAAAAGTAATTACAGCCACAGATGGCAAGCCTGTGTTAAAATGCCATTTTGCAGCTGTTTTCATGAATATATAAATGTTTGTGCTTGCTAGCTAAAAACCTGTTTGCATTTTTTAATAACTTTAAAAGAAAATCTCCATTGCATTTAACAAAACGTTTTTGTGCATGTTTTTTTTTTGCCTCATTACAGACTATTATGTGCTTGAAGTGAGAATCACATGCTGTAGGACATATGGTCCACCCATGAGAAAGAGAGAGTCATGAGTCAAGCTTTGAGTTTGGGAGCTCTGGCTTCATATCTTAAGCCAGCTGTCAAAAATTGGGGGGTTACTTTCGATTGCAACATGAAATTTGACAAGCAGATCAGCAATGTTGTTAAAATGAGCTTTTTCCAGCTTTGTCTCCTGGCTAAAGTTAAGCCCTTCCTTAACAGGCATGATCTAGAAAAGGCGATTCATGCTTTTATTAGTTCAAGGTTGGATTACTGTAATGCTCTTTATGTTGGTTTGAATCAAACCTCCATCTCACGACTTCAACTTGTACGAAATGCTGCTGCTTGCTTTTTAACCAATACACCATGTGCTCACATCACTCCCGTTCTCTACATCCTACATTGGCTCCCTGTGCGTTTTAGAATCAATTTAAGATTTTATTGTTTGTTTGCAAGGGGCCTTAAATGGCCTGACCCCGGAGTATTTGTCAGAGATTCTAACCCTGCATGAGCACAACCGGTCCTTGCGGTCTTCAAATCAACTGGTTTTAGAAGTCCCAAGGTCTACGTATAAACAGTGGGGTGATCAGGCTTTTGCCGTTGCGGCCCCGAGACTCTGGATCAAGTTACCCCCTGATATTCGGACAATTACAGATGCAGATCTTTTTAGGTCTAAACTCAAAACCTATCTGTTTAGAATGGCTTTGAATACGTAGTAATGGTGTGACCATTTCCTCTTCCTGTTTCTATGTAACCTTTTCTGATTTTACTATGTTCTAAGTTTCATTCTTTTTATTGTATATATTGTATGATATGTTTTATTCTTGGTTTCTGATGTGAAGCACTTTGGATACCTGCTGGTTACTGTAAAGCGCTATATAAATAAACGTTGATTGATTGATTGATTGATCATGGCTTGCAAACAAGCAAAGTGGCAGTTGGTCCCCCCCCCCCCCTCTCTCTCTCCTCCTCAATAGCATTTAAAGCTACAGAAACAGAAATGGCACATCCTAAGGAAAGCTCATTGTGGGACTGGCTCTAGTGGCTATAATTCTGCACCAAGGCTGAATTTTGGGAAAGAGTCTTCAGATACAGTATTATGAGACTACTCAGGCCTATATAAGCATCCAAAAAGCAGCATGTCATAGGACCTTTAAAGGTCACTTATTTGATCACCACATGGGGGAGACCACTCCTTGATGATATTACATTTTCTTGCCTCAGTCTGTTTGTGTCTTTCATTTTCCAAACTTGTTGAAGTCTTGAAGTGCCTTAGTATCATGTCACTGTGACATTAGTTACTATAGCAACAGGGACATTGACAGTCCATAGTGACTGTCCCGTTGTGACAGTTTCTCTTTGTGTGATGCTCGGCAGATTCATAACACCAGAGAATAATTGCTTGAATTGTTACCGGTGTGTGTTTAATTGACATTGATATGATTTGTCACATCAATTCTGTGTGAGGGAGATAAAATGCTTTCAAACTAACTAACTTGTGTCTACTCTCCTTTGCTCTTCTCAACTGAAGTTGAATTTTGAATTTTTAATTGCAATTCCCTTAACTTTCATATCAGGTTGCAACTGAAGAGATCTTGTACAGTTCTGTGCATATTTCATGTATAAATGTCTCTACAAACTCCACAAAAATGGATCACTCTGTTCCACTTGCAACTTTCATTCACAGACACATGCGCGCGTGCACACACACACACACACACACACACACACAGCCATCATTTATGCATCTTTCTTATTGACACACACATTAGATGTTTTCAGCTCTGCAGTTGACAAACGAAACCGTTTGAAAGCTGTTGCTCATTCGTTACCATCAATGAACAGTAAGTCAATCTGATTTGGTAAACAGATGGTTCTTATTAGTCTGCTTAAGGCCTTTTATAAACTATAAATAAGATTTAGCCATGGTTAGATTTAGTCTGTTGACTATTACTGCATAAATGTTTTTCATTCTGTTGGCCTTCCTGTTCCTAAGGGTCCTCCTTAGGAACAGCTTCTTTAGCTTTCAGTACATTTCTGATGAAATATTTTTCTTACTTTTTTAAAGAGAGAGAGAATAGAGGAAGTTATTTAAATCTGTGCTCAGGGGTTGTAAAATATTTTGTCTGGTAATTATATTTTCTACACACACAAGGCAAAGGAAAAGAGGATTTGTCTCATGTTTTTTAAAAGGGACCATCAGAGTCACTTATCTGGCCTAGTTTAGGAATGGAAGTGAGGAGGAACGTATTACCAACCCATTAAAATAATTAATTTAATGCTAAAGCTGCTTCAAAGAGAGATAAGAAGAACACATTTGTGAAAGAAGCTTGTTTAAAATGATGTTGGTTATTTTACAGCGCTGAAAGCTTTGATATACTAGAGGAATAGTTAATTGTTTTCAAAGCGCACACAGATCCCTTCTAAGATATTAACCCACTGCCTGACTGGTATCAGTGAGCCACTTACTACCCATATCACTGTTATGACAAGGCACAGCCGCTGACTGGCTATTTTATTTATTTGTCAATATGTTTTTAATAAACATACTGGGGATTTTTCAGTATTTTTGTTTTTTAGTATATTTTTGGCTCATGATTTAATTCTCCTCTTGAGACAGTGGGCCCTATCTTGCACTCAGCGCAATTGCCTTTGTACACCGACGCATGTATCATTCCTATTTTGCACCCGACGCACAGCGGACTTTTCCCTCCACAGACGCACGTCGGTAAATTAGGGAATGAATTTGCGCTCCGGGGGGGGCGGTTCAGCGAAAAGAGGAGGCGTGTTCCGGCGCAAACGTTACGTAGTCCTATTTTGCAGTTTCAGAAAACAATTCCGCCACTGACCAGGAAAAACCTGGTCTAAAGTCAGTGGCGCTAGTCTAAAGTCAGTAGGGCCTAATTTACTAACACTAGCGCAGTTTGCGCTGCGTCTGTTTATGCGAGTTCGGTAATAGCGCACGCTATGCTTCCACATTTTGCGTAGTATTTATCAACCCTAAGGGCCCGTTCACATTGTACGCGGCATGCGCTGCGCTCGCCGCTAGGTTGTTGTCCTTTTCCCAAATATATTTGTTGTGCTTGCCGCCGGGCGCAGCGCAAATTTACGTCATACATGCGCCAATATTTGAATGCACGTCACGTCTGCGTCCGGTGTTTACATCAGACGAGCAGTACGCAACATTATGTAGGATACACAGTAGATATCTGTGTATTTGAACCAAAAGAAAGCCTTGGCACTTGCCCTGGGTGTGACGAGAAGACAGAGGAAGGCACCCGCAGCAGCAGCAGCAGCAGCAAGAAAGGTGTGGGGGCACGAGACCCTCAGGTCCAGAGAGCACTTGGGGGAATTCCGACTGCAGGAGCTCCGCTTCCGCTGTGACCGGTTCCAGGGGTAGTTTTGGCTCAACAGGGAGCAGACAGTCTGCTGACGAGAGTCGGGCCTACGATTTCGCGGATGGGTTATGAATGGGTTTTCATTTCTAAATAAAATGTTGCATGTCAACACTGTGTGTCATTGCATGTTTACATACGAGATGTCTGCAGTTATTGCAGTTGGGTATAATAAAGCTAAGCCATGAGCCTGAATTCATACATTCATCATCATTCATTCATACTCTGGAAAACACTGTTTAATGCATATGTGCAATTAATTCCTCCAAAACTGGAGCTTACACACTTGTAAATGGGTAGTTATTCTGTGTAACGGCCATATACCTAAATACCTATATGTGAACTACAATGAAAACGAACATGACTTGTGTCAATCAGTCCAAACATATTTACTTCATATAAACATACAAATACAAATATATCCTACAAATACCTGTTTGGAGCTGTATATCAACTTGGTATTTGGTTTTCGCAGCTCAAAACAGTACACTTCTTCTCAGTTGCTTTGGCACATTTCTCAGATCAGAGATGACAATAATGTGTCACATAGGGAATAGTGCTCCCTTTCATGTGCATTGTTCATTACACTATTCTTACAGAGTGAACTGTTAAATATGGACAACAACACAAAGCAGTCTCACTATATTGGTATAAACGATGGCGTAAGGACTTGTCAGTTTGATTGGGTCATGGGTATAAATACTTGCTTTGGACACAAAAGATTTCAATCTAAATACACGCTTTTGCAGGTCAGTCACTATGCGGTGCCATTAACACCAATTGTTTTAAGAAATGCACTCACTGTTTTTAGTGAAGACATGTCCATGTTGATTTCACATAGCTAAAACAAACCTGAATGATTTAAATTAGGAGGCTACAATAAGCTACACATCTGGCATGCCTATTATTGTGGAAATATGCACCACAGCATAGTTTTGCGTCCGAGGTCTCTGTACGACCTCGAACTGTGTGTACAGCTCTGGGGAGATCGCTGACGGCCCAAATCAACCTCTCGTCCATGTTCCGTTTGTGGATCCACGTGTATTCGGTGTTTACTTTTTTCTGTTTTTTCAGACACCTGAATGCACGTCACAGCGCCCGCGGCCGCTCTTGCGCGTGCCGCGGTCAAAGTTGAACCATGTTGAACTTTGACCGCGGCACGCGCAAGAGCGGCCAGCCGCAAGATGCCGCTTGCGCTGCGCTTTGCTCAGCGCAGCGGCAGACCAGTTCTTGCGCACGCAAGCCATTGACAATAATGGGTTTCATAGCGCAGCGCTGCCGTTTGCGCGTACAATGTGAACGGGCCTTCACACTTGCGTTTCAGATCGTTAAAATAGGGCCCAGTGTGTTAGGCCTATGTGTGCAGACCACATTATTTCTGTTGCAATAGTCATAAAAATGTATCTGTTCCACTCATGCTGTGAGTTAAAATTGCAGACACAAACAGATTAGCCCAGTTAGAGCTTCCTTGTGCCGGTCTTGCCAGTAAAATAATAATGAATGAGCGTACTAATTGCTCTCTTCAGGTAATGTGTGTATTATGATAGGTGGAAAGTGGTGTAAGCTAAAGAGTTGTTCACTAAACAAATCACTGGGTCAGAATGTCTTTGCAGTCACTAACTGGCTTAAAGACATCAGCGGCTGTTTCCCTGGTGATAATGTGCCAGGTTTGTACAGCAGTCACCTTTACTTCTTGCTTGTTTTTGGCGCTTGTTGTCTTTAGTTTGGTCTTTAGCAGGTGAAACACCCACTCAGTTGGATTGAGGTGTCTTCAGTTGGCCAATTATAGTTGAACTGAATTTTTGTCTTCTTTCTGCTACAGCATCTGTTAATGGCCCGTGTTCTCCATAAAGTTAACAATCAGAAACCAAACAGGAGATATTTATATTTAATTTTGCATTCATTTGTCGAAAGCAGTCTTCCAACTTTTGTCAATCGAACAGACACCTTCCTGCCCCTCCAGCCACCCAGACAGAAAGGAGTATTTCTGATTCATTTCAATACCAGTGTGCTGGAGTCAGGCCTGGAATTTCCCCATTTTAGGGACAAGGAAGCCTATTAATCCACAACGTTCCACTTCCAGGATTGCTCCGTTGCCGACAGAAATTCTGCCGAATTTCACTCATTTAGGCCGGATATCCGTTGCCTTGGGCTTCCTTTGTGTTGAAATTTTAAACTCCGGTCGATTAATAAGGACTAGGGTTAACTGCTCCTCAGATCTCTGTGGAGTAAATCCAGACAGTTAGCTGGACTATCTGTCCAATCTGAGTTTACTGTTGCACGACTAAAACAACTTTTGAACGTACACATGTTGACGATTGTGATTGGTTTAAAGAAATGCCAATAAACCAGAGCACGTTTTTCTCTCATCCCAGAATGCTGTGTGGACTTGCCAGACCCTCCTCCGCAGCGCTGTGGAGGAGGGTCTGGCAGTGCGAGACTAGGGGCAAGGCCACTTAGTTGTTAGTGTTGTCAATTTGTTTGAGGGCACAAAGGCCAAATGCATCAAATAAAACAACAATTTTAAGTCCACAGAAATAATGAACTTTTACTTTTAACTTTATTTTTATTACATAGTATAACTATCAGTGGGGATAGGATATTTTACAAATTACCAACATTTGTACAAACTCTTCTCAGAAGTTCACTAAGTCACAGATTTGTGGCATTGACACATCAGGATGAATCACTTTGTCAATTTCACTGATTGTGTTATTTTTGTAAGCTACACAGCGTTTAACATCCATTCAATCCAATCCAATCCACTTTATTTATATGGCACGATTTTAACAAACACAAGGTTTCCAAAGTGCTGCAGATCCATTCATGACTAACAGCGGGAAATGAGGCTTGTGTGTGCGCACAGCTCTACAATGATTAAGATTTATAAAACAGAACCAGGCGTCCGTGCGGCTTTATGAATCTGATGAAAATAACGCATTTACATATTTTTGTCTTACACAAAAAAAGACACTAAACCATATTGACAGGAAATATGCAGAGGACAAAATGGCATAATGTATCACTGCCCTACTTCTTAGGGATTGTATGGTTTGTCTGCAGGGCCTGTTGTGTTATTCTATTTCTCCAGATAACCACATAAAAAACCTTATTACATTATTAAAATTCTAAGATGTGTTCCCTAGAGAGAGAGAGAGAGAGAGAGAGAGAGAGAGAGAAAGAGAGAGAGAGAGAGAGAGATAGATAGATAGATAGATAGATAGATAGATAGATAGATAGATAGATAGATAGATAGATAGATAGATAGATAGATATTTAGATAGATACTTTATTCATTCCCGTGGGGATATTCGAGTGTCCAGCAGCTCACACATAAATACACATTCCCAAGAAAAATTTGGACTATCTAATTGAAGCAGATGTGGCACTTCCTAACAAAACCTCTGGAATGCACTGACTTTACAGGTAGGCCTCTAACAATTATTACATAATTGTCTAATTGTCAATTATTTTACATAATCGCAGATTCTTTATTTAACCACAATTCACTGCTAACGTTAGCTAAGGTGGCAACAAAAATGACATGGGGGGGATACAGTTAGAAAAATGTTTTATGATAATAAAGAGGCGTGGTTAACTTTATAGGCTGTGTACTTGTGTTATTATATTACCTGGGTCACATGACAGTGATCATATAACCAAAAGATTTATCTTGGAATTCATTCAAAACTTTAATTTGTTTGAAAAAATAATAAATAAATATTTGTTTAATTTGACTGAAAGAGAAAATTATATCGTTTTATATCGCAATTTTTTTCTGAGAATTAATTGTACAGCAAAATTTGGAATTGTTACAGCTCTAAATACAGATTGATATTATACAACATCAGGAGAGAATCAACCGGTGAGCTTTTCCTTGTATGTGATTTAACCAATGACCTGCATTCACCAGTTCAGAGTCGATTTCTTGAAAAGGGAAGGTGCATTTACAGTGTCTTTCAGATCAGCTAGCCCAGGTTGCTAGAAGAAGCCGCTATCTGTTGTCTCATTGATATCCACTGATATGAAAGAAGACAGACAGGAGCGAAGTACAAGTTTTCTAAGTAAACGCTGAACTCATCAGTCAGTGTCGGTGTCACATCTGAAATATTTCAGTCTCGCTGAATCTGAGCCATCTGCTATCTTTGGCTGGCCTGCATGAAAACGAGCCGCCAATAGCAGCCTTCTTGGCACTTTCCTCTAAAACTGAGGCCAGAGGCTCCAATGGCATTCAGATATGTCTCTGAGGCAAAGGACACAGAAGCATGTTAATGTCATACAGATGGAGCTGTTTAGTCCAAGAGATCAATAAACAGATACAAACAAAAAAGATATCACCCTGGAGGTTGTACACGGGCTTGAATGTGGACTTGCTGATTGGTCTGATTAAAGCAATTTTGAGCTGCTAAATCACAGGAGGATAGACTGCACCATCTTAGCTTTGACATTTTACGAGATTCTACACAAAACACCACATTCCACATTGTCCCCAAGTCCTTTGAAAATGTGCTTTAATGGAAATAAGCCTGCAAGTGTGTTCAGGCAGACTGGAGTGCAATGCTGCACTCACACGTCCGGTTCGACTCCGACCTGCGGCCCTTTCCTGCATGTCATTCCCCCTCTCTCTCCCCTTTCATGTCTTCAGCTGTCCTCTATAAATAAAGGCTTAAAAATGCCCCAAAAATCTTTATAATAATAATAACTTTTATTTATATAGCGCCTTTCAAGAAACCCAAGGACACTGGTGTTTCAGTAGTTTTTTAAATATGTCCAGGGATTTAGCATTTTGGATATCTGCAGGGAGGGTGTTCCAGAGGGATGGGGCTGCAACACTAAAGGCTCTGTCTCCGAAGGTACAGAGTCTGGTGTGGGGAATGGAGAGCAGGTCAGCGTCTGAGCATCGTAGGTTTCGGGGTGGGGTGTATGGATGGAGGAGGTCGGAGAGGTACTGTGGGCCAGGGAGGGATTCGTAGGTGAGAAGGAGGATTTTATTTGTGATGCGGGACTTAATTGGGAGCCAGTGAAGGTGGATGAGGGTTGGGGTGATGTGCTGCAAGGTTTTGGTGTGGGTGAGGACCCTGGCGGCAGAGTTTTGGACATACTGGATCCTGTCTAGGGTTTTGCTAGGGACCCCAGACAGGACTCTAATGCAGTAGTCCAAATGGGACGTTATGAAAGCATGAATGAAGGTTTCTGCCACGGAGTCAGAGAGTGATGGCCGGAGTCTGGAGATGTTTTTTAGATGAAAAAAGGCTGATTTGGTGTTTGGATTTGATGTGAGTATGGAAAGAGAGGGTGGAGTCCAGGATTACACCAAGGTTGCAGACCTCAGAGGATGGGCAGATGGCGCACCCATCAACACCCAGGATGAGATCTCCAACCTTCTGGAGCAGCGCCTTGGGGGCCACAACCAAGAGCTCTGTTTTATTGCTGTTCAATTTGAGTAGGTTGGTTGACATCCAGGCATACATGATAACATGTACGTGATGCAACCTTTGCAACAAGGCGGCCTGTTCAAACAGTCACCTTACCCAACACTTGTGCTACTGCTCACATAACATAAGCAATGTAAGCTGCCAACAGTTGCTTTCAGAAGGCTCTGTGGAGAAATAAAATCATGTTCCCACCAACTGAAGGGGATCTCTGCTTCACATTACCAAGCTAAGTATTTGCATTTGGCAATATCATTCTGTTGGCTTGCTGCTAAATGCTGCTCTTAGGATGCTGATCATCTCTCTCTGTGGAGATTTTGCATTGCTAATTGTGCTTGTTGTAGCTGAGCTTATTTGTTTTTCGGTTGTTTGGCTTGTGCATTATGATGCTCATGCTTTTAATAAAAGGTAGTATAATAGTTCATGTTTCCTTGCAGGTTGTTTTCATTGTTTTGTGGGTCCTATTGGCTCATTAGAAATCAGGTGTCAAGCAGGTGGGTTATGTTGTATATAAGCTCTTAAACAGGACGGCCTTTGGCTTGGCTTTTGTCACACAGAAGATAGGTGGTCACGCTCACATTATCTCCACACACTTCATGTTCAGCTGAGCACTGTTACCTACACAGAAGGAGAGGAAAGCTTTGCTTCCTAAACAGGTTTAAGGAACAGCAGAGGGGAACAGTTCAATTAACTGTTCCCTTTGTGCTCAAACTCAGGGGTACAGAGGCCCTTTCCAGAAAGCAGGTTTAGTGATAACTCTGAGTTGGTTAACCCTGAGATGAGGGAAACTCTGAGTTTTCCGTTTCAGAAAGAGAGGTAACTTAACCTCGGAGTCAGTTACTATGGTAACTGAGCCTGTGAACCTAACCAGAGGCCCATTCCAGAAAGCAGGTTTAGTGAAAACTCTGAGTTTGTTAACCCTGAGATGAGGGAAACTCTGGGTTTTCCGTTCCAGAAAGAGAGGTAACTTAACCTTGGAATCAGTTACTATGGTAACTGAGTCTGTGAACCTAACCTAACCTGGTCGGGAGCAGGTTTTCTTCAAGAAACCTCGAGGGGGAAAAAACTTGAGTTTCTCTCAGTCAGAAACTAATTTCATTCAGTCTGTATCAGGCGCATTTTAATGCAGTTTTATCTGCATGAATAAAAAAAAGTATTGGTTTATATTAGGCAGATTATAAAACGTTTTTTTCTCAAACATGTCATGTCCTTTTGTCGACGATCCCATTGATGAAAAAGCTGTATTAATTCACAGAGAGTTTACGTCGGTATTGAGTCCCGACTATAGATATATTTTCATTTCCACATAACCGATTTGAGAGGTATTTTTTTATCACAGTCCATTAGATATGTAGATACCTTATCCGTCATCATATCACTAACATCAACCATCGTGGACAGGCTTTAACATCCCAGCAGATTATTTGTATTGCATTACGTTTTTTGCAAACGGCAGTTTTCTTTACAACAGTGTAGCGGATCATACTGTAATAGTAAAGCCACTGTATGCAGAGCCATCAGAAAAGTGTGACTCGCTCTGAAACGTTTTTTAAACGTTTTTGTAGTGTTCCCTGGACAGTAGAGCCATTAAAAAGAAATAAATGATTATACATTATAGTTCTGTTAATGATCATGGTGCTGCAGCCTCAGAATGGGATTAGTATAGTTTACTTTTTCGCCCGCAGGATTGCACCAAATTAAATTATAGGTGTAATACAATTCCAGTTTTCACCAGTAATATTATAAGTTAACTGTGATTAAATATGAAATTAATACACTGTTAATGCGTACGCATTGACTCGAGCAGCAATTTTCTCCCACACCAATTCTCTGCAGCAGCCGCTGTCTTGCTTTTTTAACGAAATGCATGTTCAAACCACAGACAGTAGGTTCAAACCACAGACAGTAGGTTCAAACCACAGACAGTAGGTTCAAACCACAGACAGTAGGTTCAAACTCGCTGTTTGTGCGCATGAGTATTTCCGCCGACCCGTTTGTTTGTGGTTGTTACCATGGTGAATCGTAGAATCATGGCTCCATTCATACTGCCTTTTGTGCACGCGCGTAACCCTGAGCGAACATACTCCGAGTTGATTGAACCAACTCAAATCAGCTGTTCTGGAACCGAAAACTCAGAGTTTCCCACCTCAGGGTAAATCAACTCAGGGGATCAGGGTTAGACTCAGAGTTTGTTAAACCTCCTTCCTGGAACGGACCCACTACCTGTGCAGAATGTTGCCGCCTGAGTGCTAAGCTTGAAATGCTGTTGCAACCTGAGCAGATTATTGAAATATTTCCACTCAAATCAATGGTTTATGTGACAGCTTGCTTTACTTACTATTCTTTATATTTTAAATCTAAACTTCTCTATGGTTTATGCTGCTGATTCACACAGCTATACTCATTGCCAACTGTAAGCTTATATCTATGTAGGCCTACTGATGTTCATCTCTGCTGCTTACGACATTACATTTCAAAGAGGAGATTTATTTCTAGCTGTGAATTTTTTTGCTTCGTGGACACTCAGAAACATTCCCACATCTGAGAGTTGAACAAATGCCATGGGCATTAAAGACCTCACATTATGCTTATTTTCAGGTTCATAATTGTATTTAGAGGTTATATCAGAATAGGTTTACATGGTTTCATTTTCAAAAAACACCATATTTTTGTTGTAGCCTACTACACATTGCTGCAGCTCCTCTTTTCACCCTGTGCGCTGAGCTCTCCGTTTTAGCTACTGAGTGAGGCATCTCTGTGATGGTTGGGGTCGGCTGGCTGTGAGTTTTCTGTTTTGTTTACTATTCTCTATTCTCCCCCTTTTTCCCCAAATCCTCAATAAACCTTTTTGTTGGGAGCTCTGCGATTGAGCCTGTTCTGTTCCCCCGCGTAACGCGTCTCGCTTCTATTCCATCTTTGTTGGGAGTTGCACATGCGCAGTACCTAGGTAAGGACTACTAGCCAGTCAGAAACCGTAGGGCAGGCCCTGACAAGCAAGCTAGTGTGACACAAAACAAACCCGCGAGTCTGATCCCGAAACACATGCAGAACAACCCGACAAGCTTCGCAACCTAGACCTTTCAGAGTGGTAAGTTATTTAAATGTTAACAAATTAATCTTTCATACGTAATGTTTTAATTCTGCACTGTCTCCTGGACATGGCAATAAAACTATCTGAACTCTTTGGGCCTTCACTCTAACTAGCTTGGTTTGAGGGCGGGCCACACTAGCAGCTAGGTGAGCATTATAACTCGTTTGTTTCTGTTGGAGATGGTAAGTCCCTTTGGGGTGGACTTTGGACTGTTTTACCTTCTAATGCCTGCTTCTAAGCAGCGTTCCTGTTCATCCGAATGGTGTTGGATGCAGTCGGGGCTCTGTGCAGGCCAGTCAAGTTCTTTAAACACTAAATTGATCACACCATTTCTTTATGGACCTTCTTTGTACACAAGGACATTATGTTGCATCTTTTGTTTAAAAAATCAGTGTATGCTGTAGTTTTTAAGATTTTCCTTAACTAAACAACATAAGCAAAAACCAAGCCAAGGCCAAAAATTATGTAGACATTAATATATTAATGTAATTTTGTTTGCAGAATCTGTTCTCTGACTAAATGCAGTTTGTTTGTTGGCTTCAGTCTGGTGTCTTCTCCTGTTGGAGACTCCTTGTCCACTCCCCACTGCTGTAAAATTCGTATCAGTGGGCATGGTTGTGATTTATAGAGATAGAATTATGGCTGCACTGCAGATTTGTGCCATAATAAAGTCATACATGTTTGCTATTTTATAGCATCCTGACAACTAGATGGATGTTCAGCATACACATTTGCTTCAGTTTGTTGTGTAGACTTTTTGTTGATTACAGGGCTTGAGTGCCATGAATCTTAAAAGGCTTGAGGTTTACTTTAAACCGTAACTCTTTGAGCATAACTGACAAAAACTCACTGAGTGAGAATGAAGAGTGGAGACAGATGAAATGACCTCAGATGAAATGTATTAATAAAAAATGGTAGTACCACATTTTGAAGATGGAGAAAGTATGCCAACTGGCATGAAAGAAGCAGGTGCTGACAAAAAGGTGTTAGGCAGAAGGAAAGTGTGTGTGTGTGTGTGTGTGTGTGTGTGTGTGTGTGTGTGTGTGTGTGTGTGTGTGTGTGTGTGTGTGTGTGTGTGTGTGTGTGTGTGTGTGTGTGTGTGTGTGTGTGTGTGTGTGTGTGTGAGAGAGAGAAAGGAGCAGAGAGAGTGATGAACAGACAGGACAAATAGGATCAGGATGTTCTTACCTTTTAAAGGTTTTGCTGCTTCGCTTAGAAATATCAGGAGCTCAGGTAACGTCCTGTCTGATCTAATGACCCTCATTCAGCTCAGTGCTTATTCGCTCTGCCCAAAAGCACAATTTGGAGGGTCTTAAATTCAACAACGTTCACCGCATAAGAGCATATTATTTTTCATATTTTAGGGACCAACTGATTATTAATTTCCCCTAACAGTGCCGTGCTTTAATAAAAAGCAGTATCCTTTCAGTAACATACTGAAGGGCTGATAAGCTGCTCGGTCGTGTTAAGTTAAATTTGAAAAAGTACTGCACCATTTTATCATAGGACTATAACATTGTGGGACTCTTGATGGACAGTAAAAAAATAAAAATAAAAAGGTTTAAAATCGATGCAGCAGAACCAGAGATAGGGAAGACCCGGGATAGATGTAACCCTGGTCAGTTGTAACACGTCCAATTTCTCCAATCAGGAACAAGTTTCGAATCACCTGATTCACTCTAAACATGCTCTGTTTAATCCTTATTCCACATGTGAAGAAGCAGCATCCTGTGACAGACACTGCACATTTTAGAAAGAAAAAAATAATTTTTAGGTAGGAAAGTATTTTTTTTTAACCTAATTTATTTTTGTGATAGCATTGCCAGCTTTGTAGTTAAAGTCAGCAAACATAAATCTTGTTTATTGTGTGTCTATATGGATAACTTTCACGCAGGTTGTTAGTGCTAACGTTTTAGCTGTTAGCTGTAAATTAAGCTAGTTCATGGCAACAGTCTGGGTTAGTTGTTACAAGAGTCTGGGTTACAAAATGTTACAACCTACCCCAAGCAAAATCTTGGATGTATTTAAGATTTTTCTTTAAATTGTCTTGGAAAAGAAAGACGGACAGAGGGGTGCCTCTCAACACATACACTTTCATGATGTTACATTTCACCCCAGGGTATGGTACAACTAACCCGGACTATGGGGTAAATTGTAAACTTCTTACTCCTTGTGTTTAAACTTCTTACTCCTTGTGTTTGAGAGTAAAGCATTTTCTGTTTGGGTTGCAGAGATAACAGCTACACCATTTAATAGCAGACACATGTAACTAGTTTGGATCACATTTTCAACACACTGGCTTAACAGAGCTCCAAGATGCAGACAGAAATGTCAAAAATGATACAACTATCCCCGGTCTCCCCTTATTTTTAATTCAATGAGTAACGTAATGTGGGCAAGCTAAACTAACTAACTAGGTTCCACTTTTAGAGTAGAATAAACACTTAACAGCCGTACTGTAGGTCCTTCCAAATGTTCCATGTTGTGATGGGACAGATGTCTCTTAAATCACTGATGGCACAGAATCTACGCTATGTGGGTTTGTTGAACAAGGGAAATAAAAGTAAAAGTTTCTTATCACAAAAGAAGGAAGATTATTCCAATTACATTTCAACTTTAATTACAAATCAGCTTGAAGAATAAAAGCCTTATCAAAAGATTGAAAGGCCAAAAACAGACAAAGCAAGAGAGGATAAACAATATTTGTAGATAAAGAGGTATGTGTGTGAGGAGGCGGTGGATTTTCTCCTCTTTTTTTAGCTTATATAGTACCTACTGTTCCCAAGAGTAGTGCTGCACCATGAGCCACAATGGAGCTGTGTGTTATCCTTTGTCAAAAAGCTGGCTCATCTCCGCTCTCATGTAGCCTGCCGTGGAGTCTCATTATCACAACATCTGAGCAGCGCGTCCCGCATTTCTTATTAGGGATTTTTCCCCCTCCCACTCTTTCCCTTGTTGTTTGCCAATACCTCCTGCCCTACAGACAGAATAATCTTCAGAGTTGTGTTGATTAACAAAAGCTATTATCATGTTCCTGGATCACAGAGAAATAGATCTCATAAAAGCTCACCCAGGATGTAGAGATACTATCAGACAGAGTTTGCTGGAAGGGCACAAGTTTGATCTGTGTAGTCATGTAGCATAACATAGCCTCACATGGACTAGGTTAAGCATTGTAATATATTTTGATTGACTGGTGTTATACATACATGTATGTAGCATCATGCAGTTCAGACTTCATGATGCAGGACGATGAGATCTCTTTATGTTGGTGGCCCACCAGAGTCAAATTAACCTGCAGCCACTGCTGTCTTTTGAAGAAATAGTGTGAAAATGGTATTCATGCTCTCATCACACGCATTGTACACAAGATCATCCGCTCTTTCTTTGCTTCTCACTCTTTCTCTCAGGTTTCTAAGTGATAACTTCATATCCTCCCTTAATCCTGGTGTGTTCGGGGATTTCCATCAGTTAGAGTGGCTGTGAGTAACGCACGCACACACACACACACACACACACACACACACACTTCTTGCACCTTAGCATTGTGTCTTGCGTGTGGTGATTTTAATTTGTGCGGGTGCTGTGATCTAATTATGACTTTTTGGTAAATTTGACATTAAGAGTTTGAGAAAGTGGATCTATATTTCTAGGGTAGTAGACCATTTGTCCACTGACAGTAGCCTCACAAGAATAGAATACAATTTAGTCACAAGATATTCTGCATTCTCACTTCAAGAGGCCATGACTCGTTTTTTGTTCGCATCTGAAAAAAACTCTCAAAACTGATCATTCCACCTACTTCTACTCCTACTGGGCCTGCATTCATCTGCGTATTGGTCCTAACAGACCTCATAGTGAGATACATTTGGTCTGAGAAAGAGCAAAGTAGTTAATCAACTTTCTCAGCCTTGGAAAGTAATTCTATTTCCACCAGGATTTAAAGGAGCTCCACGACTTTCTTGCTCTGTTAGGACTGTCGAGACACAGGTCTTACTGATGAAATGTGTTGTTGTTTGGTCTAGGGGGATTTAATTACCAATAAGCCTCAAGGCTGTACAGTACCGGCTACAAACAGGCCATAACATACCCTGAATTCTTCAGTTGCCACTCAACAATCTGAAACCCTGGTGTGCTCAACTGACTGTCCACCATCACTCCACTCATTCCTTGCAGGGTTGTTCGGCTGGTTGGGCCAGCCCACTAGAGTACGAAATTGTCCACCCATGAAAAACGCCTACATAAGTCCTTTGTTCAAGCAGCAATAATGACTCATATTTACTTTTATAATGACTGTGCCTGTAGGCTTTAGTAGTTATGATGCGAACAAAGCAGAATTACTTTCTGGGAATGATGATGAAGTAGAATGCCAAAGGAGGCAGGTTGGGGTGGTGAATGGGTTAAACAAACACAGGACTTTTACCCAGGTGACCAGGGTTTGTGTCCTGTTTGGAAATAAAAGTAAACAAGTTTTTGGAACAAACGGAGCTACATGATGTTCTGCGACACATGCATAATCGGAAGTCAAGTAACGTCTGATTTTAACCCAAACCACAATCTTTTTCTAAACCTAACCAAGTAGTTTTTGTGGCTTAACCTAACCAAACTGTGACCTTTTTACAAATGTTTCAAACCAGGACTGTAACGTTCTCTGGTTTAGATATATTGATGGGAAAACGCTCATGTGGGTCGTATTTCCTGCTACCGCTAGGAGGCACTCATTTATGAAACCCTCCTATTAGAGGGTAGGAATAAACAACCTATTTTGTCGTATGTTTAGGAGAACTTGTTGTCCAGTACGATATGGCCCCCTTTAACATTTAAAGAATACTCCATCGATTTAGCATTGCACTCCTCTAACATTGTTGGACTCAATTGACAGTTTAAAAAACATCTAAAGTGATGCAGCAGAACACAAGATATCGTCTTTATTATTCAATGCATTCTTCTTACTCGTCAAAACTTGCCACCTACATTAGCCAAAATGCAACTTGACCGCTGACAGTTCAGTAGGATATTTTGGTGTGTTATGCTCGTAGCGGCTAATGTAGCCTTGAGCTGCTAGTCTCAAACTGAGACGGGGAGCGAGCTACAGGTCTGGTAAGCTCACTATTTTCCAACTCCACATCGCCAGATTCTTTTTCATTTTCAAACTTCTTCAGCCTCACCTGACACTGACCTAAGTAACTTACAGAAAATTAGCAAATTTTGATAAACTCCGTCTGGAGCCACAAAAGCCTTAATCCAATGTTTTTTACAAGACCTGTAAATACACTTTGATCTATGAAATCAGTAGAGTTCTCCTTTAACAACCATTCACTTAGTTTATGTAGGTTCACAAACAAAGACGGAAACTAAACCAAAATACTTGGGATGAGGATATTAATTCACTGTCCATCACGGACTATGCATCCATATCTCTACTCTCCTGTGGGGTCTGCACTCAGACTGACTCATACATACTAACAGGCTAACACCTGCTTTCTTGAGGCTTGGCAACTGTTAAAAAAGAACAGATGTCAATCTGTGGTTGTGACAGGACAGCACTGCAGAAGTCAAAAGTTTCTTTAAAGATGTTAACGGACTTTGTGACTGAGTTTGCTTGGGATGAACTTGCTCCATACACAGAAAACATGCTTGACGTTCCTATGATTTATGTTTGGTTCCAAGAAAACACAGCTGTGATTTGAGTCCTTCACAAATTACACTGTGTTTTATCGCAGATAAAACAATCTCATAGGGTTGGGTCATCGTCCATCACTGGCTCACAGTCATTGACCAATGACATCAGTTAGAATTATAGTAGTAGTAGTAATTCTATCGTGATGTTTCACTGTGGACATCGTCATATGCCAATAGGGTAGACATCGCCCAATCTAAACACTATTATTAAATTATTGCCTCTAAATGACTTTAAAAAGACTTTGCCAGTGTTGTTCATAGTCTGCATGCTATTATTGTTCCAAGTATTCAAAGAACACAATCTAAGTAAATCATTAAATGTGAACAAACCATCCAGGAACAATTCACACTAAATATGCTGGGACTTTTTATATACAAAAAGATGAAGATACAGCCCTGTAGAGCTGTGACTGACAATTATTTTCATTATTGATTAATCTGTCAATTATGGTATCTATGGTATAATGTAAGGGTCTCCAGGGCTTCTGTACACTCAATTTAGGAACACTAAATTTGGTCAATCAGCTTTTTCATTTACTGTAGTAGAAAAGTGGAACTTAATTCCACTTCACATTAGAGATTGTGCAAGTCTCAGCAGTTTTAAAACGTCCTTAAAGACTTAGCTGAAGGCGAATCAACTATGTGATCATTGATCTTTTTATAACATGGAATGTATATTTTGTATACTGGTTACGTGATGTAATGCTTGTTATATTTTGTTTGTTGTTAAGTTTCTATCTGTTTTGATAGTATTGTCTGTATTGTCTATACTGTCCTTTTATGTCAGATGCCCAGGGAACACAAATGTAAATTGGCTGTATAGATAACTCTGGTACAGGGCCTGAACTGTGCATGGTCCCTGTTATGATTTTCCGAACCCAAGGTGATGTCTTCAAATGTTTTGTTCTGTTTTACCAACAATCCAAAAAGCCAAAGACATTCACATGTACGACAAAGAAAAGCATCAAAACATCTCATTTGAATAGCTGGAACCAGCAAATGTTTGACATTTTGGCTTAAATAAGACAACGTAATAACTAAAATGATTATTGCTGATTATAAGCTTAATATTGAGTACTAACTCTCCAACTCAGACTTTTACAGAACTTTTACTTCTCTTATATGAGAAATTGTTAAAATTCAAGTGAGATGAAAATGTCTTTCTTGTAAACGTAGGAAGTTACTAACATAGCAGAATGAGGGTACTCCAAAGAATTGAATTACACTTAATGTCAGAATAACTTCTGGCATGCACTAAACATTGTGTTGACATGTTGCCACTGCAGATGCACAGAGGCATTAGTGTGCTGCATGTTACATTTTAAATGGGACAAGAAGTTTTAGCCCTATTGTATTAATATATCATGACGTGATGTGAATGAGAGAGAACCACGAGTTCCTGATAAAATGCTAGTCTGCTGCAAAGATAAATCGACACAGTATCTGTGAGGCAGTAGAAACTATAAAGAAACCCCTCCCACCTCTTTCTACTGCCTCACTTCTTTTTTGTCTCACAGCTATTTTCCAAATTTGGTATTATAATGCATCCAACTGCATGTGCACAAGCCTGGGTAAAGATCAAATGGTATTTAATGGGAATGATACTTATTAGGTGGTGTTTATGAACCATATTACAGTTACACATATATGGCAGTAATTGTCAGTGCTGCACTTGGCAGAGGTCATTTCTTTATTGCAGGGCTTAGTGCTGCATGTTCTCTTAGCCACATTAAATGTTATTGAATTATCTAAAAGTGAGTGCTGAGCCAAAATTTATTCCACACTACAGATTACTCTAAAAAGCAGAAACAGCTGTTGTCAGAGCTGGATTAAATGGATAGACACTATGCAGACTAGCCTTTGAAGGGCCAGAGAGAAACGTGTGGAAAGCCCCTCTCCATCCTCTTAATTTTTCTTTTTCTTGCACTTTGCTGCACCCAAAAGCATCTCCAAAAGATGATAGCCTATCGCTGCTCCCAGCATACGGGCATGGTCTCCACTGAACCGGAAATACTTTATTTTATTTTTTTAACATTTTTAAAATGCCAAACATTAATTATTATATATTTTCAAATATTTCAATTATGTAGACAGTTGATGTTCTTTACCTCCTCTGTCTGGGCCCATAGTGGCAAAGAAGGCTCTAGGCATGTTTTTTTCATTAAATATAATTCATTGATTTAACCATGTAAAAGCCTCAGTAAGGCTAAATAACCACAACGTAAGGCTACTGCTTCATAATCAATCAACAATTGTTTTTTTGATTATTTGAGATTTGACTGGACCTTCTTTTAATTACGTCATCTTCTTACCTCTTCTTCTGCAATGGCTAAATGGCACCCGACTGGAGAATTAGTGCCATAAATTGTTTACCTCACAGCATAACAAGTTGCAGTAAATATGGATGGAAACGTGGGCTGTGAGTCCCTAAGAGTGGACACTGCAACTGGGCCAATATAATGCTTTTAGCTGATTCATATATCTGCCACAGTGGCACCATCCTGCAGAGGTATCAAGAATGTCAAATTAAGAATCCACATATAATAGCTTCAGTACTAAACACATGGCAACGGCCTGGTAAGCCTGCAGCTATTTTCTTCGTTATTTTCTTTTTTTCTTACAGCTATGATTGGCTGCTCCATCTTTATTTGGATTCCCAGGTAGAATTTGGGAATGGGGCCTTTCATTTTCGGCAACAACCTCCATTTTTCATACAAATCACAACATGGAAAGAAATGGCTTTTAAATGAGTTAATTCAACTGGAAAATAGCATTTGTTAGCTTTTGCTTTGCGATGTAATGAATGTTAAGACAAGTGTTAATTGT